>NW_019525037.1:368727-369712 GCF_002814215.2 Seriola lalandi dorsalis | reverse complement strand
GCACCTTGCTGCGGAAAAGGGCTACAGGCCGCCTGATAGGGGTCTGACAGTGAGGTCACACCACAACTGGCATTCTTAAATGTACTAAGCGTCTGTCCCAATACAACACTCGTGGTGTTTGTGAGTAGTCAAGTGTTCGATGGATTTCTGGTAATTCTGGTAATTTCTGATGGAGGTCTATCAGAGGTTGCTGGGATACAGATTAGATGATTTGTTGGATCAAGAATACAGAATTGTTGACATACAGGAGCATGAAGGTCGACTGTGCATACAAGAGACGTAACATGATGTTGACATCTCATCATCATGACTATCTGTGGAGGTTCTGACCTCTGTACTGCTTGGATGTGAATAATAATTTTCGGTCTGAATCCAACACATCAAAAACTTAAACTTCTTCATGTCTGTTGTAACTGTGTGTAACTGAATACGACACAGAAGCAGTGTTAGGAAAAGTGTGTATCAAGTGTGTGTTAGAGTAGAGAAAAGGTCCCCAATTGGCGGGCCGCGGTCCGGATCCGGATCCAGATGTGTAACCTATAAATGACTGAGAATTATGAAATTTTGAGATACACATTATAAAAATTGTTGAGACTATTGGAGTTAACCAAGTAAAATGAAATGTAGTGTCTGTGGCAACAATCCGACAATGCACAATGCAAATTAGTATTGTCTGACTCATCTGATGATGAAGGTGATGATGAAGGAATCTTAATTCACTGCTCACTTCAGAGTAAACGACTACACTGTTTACATGTGCAGGAACAGTGTGTGTGAAAAACAGCTTCACATTATCCTCAAAACAATCTGAATTAAAAAAAAATGAAATAATGAGCCTTAATCACATGATTAATGCAACACAACACACACAACCATGTCTACATACATACAGTCTAAAACATGCCCCCCCAACACACACACACACACACACACACACACACACACACACACCGACACACAGAGTAAATTATTATTAATCCCAGTA
>NW_019525037.1:261499-368707 GCF_002814215.2 Seriola lalandi dorsalis | reverse complement strand
ATCTGACTGAGGACATTATTTAATAACTTAAAGAGGGATTCCACATTGGACTATGACTGTTATTTTTTTAGCCATGTATTGGTTGTATTTACAGTATTTAATTGTCGATGTGTTATGTTAACACAGGTGATTTTGTGTGTGAAAAAAGCTTTTGCAGCTCAGAACTAACTTGGAATGGAAAGGTGAGCTGAGTTCTGCAGCTGCTCCTCAACCACATAACGCTCATACTAAAGGATGATGGTCATTCACCTCTGTATTGTTACAGTAACTCTCCACATACTTCTATCGTATTGAGGGACAATAAAATAATAATAAAATTAACTAGTACGATTGAATAGACTCCTTCTCTTCACAACCGTCCAATTGAAGGGGTCTGCGTCTGATCAACCAACGATCTGATATAGACACCCACATCAGAAAGGAGCCGGGGACTGAACTGGCTCTGTAGCTCCCTTTTTGCAATGGAAGAAGACCAGGAGTTCAGATGTCTCAGGCAGAAGTGGAGAAAACGATGAGCAGCACAATGACAGCAAGTGAACCACAGCAGAGTCACAAGTTCTGAAGAGGTCTTGTCTGACAGGCATAAATATTCCCAGGTATCACATGGTTGCAACACTTTTTTTGCACCCTAAACCGAATACATCTAAACTTTATTCTAACCCTACAGTACATGTGTGAAGATGCTGTTGGACACTAAAATCTGCGTTGTCACATGCTCTTACCTAATCGATATTACATGTGTCAGGTCCTTTCCCCTACTCAGCTCATCCTTGACAAGAACTGGATTTGGGCAGTATTCACCAAGTTTATGTTTTTTCTCTACATCCCTATCTATAAGACCTTGGTTACCCCAGCAACGGAGGATAAAAGTGTCTCCGGACGTCCACTATCAGTCATAACAGTGTCTAAACAGTAACCCATTATATAACACAGCGAAGGTCTTTATGGTCTGAACTCTGAGACAATAAGTGAGGCCTAGGAAAACAGGAAGAAAGAAAGAAGAAAAACTCCTCAACAGTTTTCATGTGAACATCCCTGATCTCCAGCAGAGACTTTCTGAAAAATGCAAACACCTTATCTTCAGATTTAAACAATATCCCATCTTCCTCCTCTCTGTGAAAACCTGATTCCCGTCATGCTTCTTTCCTGGTGTAACCTTGTCCCTAAGTTTAATTTTGACAAAAGAACATTTAGAAAACAGTAAAAATCTTCACACAATGCCTACTGTGACCTGGCTAACACTGATATTACACCAACAAACACACACACACACACACACACACACACACACACACACAGCATGCATGCTCACACGATCAGGGTTATTTATCTGCACTGCCAGCGGCGGATTTTATTATTAGCAGGTTGATCAGCTGACCAACAGCAGCACTGCAGCCTGTGCATGGTGGCAGAGCAGCATCCATACAGCCACACTATCACTCTGTTTCTTTATGTCCACGTCTTTCACTCTATCTGTTTCATTTTCCCTCGTCTCTGACGTACAGTTCCCTCAACTTCTCTCTCTCTCCTCTCTTTCACTCGTTCCATTTCTTTTCCTCTTTGTGTCTATATTTATTCTTTTACTGTAATTTGCTTTCTCTTGTCACTCTTTCAATTCATGTATTTCTTTTCTTTGTTTCATTTTCACTCCTTCACCGTTTCCCCTTTTTCATCCTCTCCTTTGTTTTTGCTTGTCTCTCACTCTCTCTCTCTCTCTGATTCATGTATGTCTCCTTTATCTCACTCTTTCATTCTCTCCATTTCTCATTTCTTCTCCCTCTTCTTTTCTTCCTCTTCTATTCTTTCCACTTTATCGTTTTTCTTTCTCATTATTCCTCTCTTGTCTCCTTCTTCTCACTTTTCTCCCCCTTCCGTCTTTTTTTGATATTTGTTTTATTTCTCCATTTCTCCTCTCTCCCTCCTCCAAATGTATGATGGAGGAGGGGGTATTAGGGTTGGTTCAATTAATACCCCAGCATCTCCCCGCTCTGCTCCCCTCTCCGGCTCCGGACATTAATCAGAGGTATTTTCGGGGGAAGCGAGGCGGCGCAGGTGCAGATCGTCGGGGGCAGAGAGAGAGAGTCAGATGATGTATGGAAATACACGGCAGACCCTGATCCAGCCGGCCAATCATCATCCATCATCATCCGGTCGCCGGGTGGAACAAGCTATTCCTACCAATGGTAAAAAGGGAGGCCACGGATTTACGTCTGGCTTTATCAGGACAAACAAGGTGGATGGTTTGTAAGTTTAAAACAGGAGGCAAAGTTCCTCTAGGTCCGTCTGGACACAAAGGAAAATGTTTTTTTGTGTTTCACCACACTGTGATTCAGTTTCACAGAACGCTCTCTGAGTTTCAGCCATGTCGAGTGGTTGTGCTGTTGTCAGAGTTAATGTCAGGGGAACATTTAGTTTCATTAAAGCTCCGTACAAGAGTTTTAAGAACCAAAAACCATCTCAATGTAGCTCTTCATCTCCTCTCTCTGAGCTCTAGTAACAACAGCCAATCAGAAGAGAGGAGGCTCTGAGCCTGCGAGGTTGGATGGTGGTCTGGATGGGCAAGGTTTGGGGCATGGCTACAGGGGGTGGCTGCTTTGTTGTGACATCACAAAGTTCCAGAAGTCCTGACGGCTGGTTTTAAGACTCAGTTTCTGAATACAGGCTGTGTGCGTTTCTCTGTGGACTGAGGCTTTGATACTTTCACAGTAATAATATAGAAACTAGACCTGCTTTATTATGAAACAACACATGGACATATACCTTTATACAATATGAGACCTTTAATACACATTTTGTTTCAGAGCAATATTGTACATTTCGTCATGTTAATGTGTTCGAAACTGTCCCAGGCTGATAAAGTTGATTTTTAAGTCAAAGACCAAACTTCACAGACAAAATATCCTGTTATAAAAGTCTGTTATTCACCAGAGATTTAAACATTTAAAGAGCCCAAACCTGATTAAAATGCAAAATGATTGAAATGGAGCTGTCTGTCTTTTCATCCCCATTAGCAATGAGGTGACACCAGTTTCTGTCAGTCTGTTGTTCAGTCTGCCTCTTTGGTCCACACTGAAATATCTCAACTACTGAATGGACTACCTTCATATCTAGCTCAGACATTCACATCCCCCTCAGATGAACTGATGCAAACGTCATTGACATCATCATCAGCCTTAGCTGCAGGCTACTTACGCCAGGAACACACTGCCTGCGTTAGGTGTGTGTGGCGGCTGCGTTGCTGAACTGCTGCAGCTCACACCAGCTGCGTCTCTATCGGGTTGGTGCTACAACCAGGTCTGTCTCTCAACATACAGATTGCAGGTTACTTGAATATGGTATTTCTCTTCATTATAAATTAATTTCTGATTTATTTTTGACAGAAAACATCTCTAAAGTGCCACTGTCTCCACATGCAGCTTTTTCATGTCTGTGTCATATTCAGATTGAGCGTAGACATAGATAACTATAGTGGAAGCTGTCAATTTTACAAGACATCAACACGTCTTTTCTCTGTTTGCCAGGAGCCGCGTGCATCATTTGAAAACAAGGTGAGACGTCGAATCTCTACATCACCCAACACAGCCGCGAGGTGTGAGAGGCGTGTCTTACACAGCCAGTGTCTCCAGGTCATATAAGCAAATGTTAATGTACTGACATGCTAAACTGACCGCGGTAAATGTAAGAAAATATAAAATATATAAGAAAAGAAAGAAGAAGAAAATAAAACATTTTGTCTACTAAAGAAAAAAACTGCAGGGGTGTATTTTGGGGGTAACACATGATTCAGATTAAACTCATTATTACTTCATGGGAATATGTGTAACATTACAGCTGTTGCAGATGCTGTTAGTCCTGTCTCCACAAGTAGATTGCTTAAATAGAATAATATAATAATATAGAGTTACAGTCATGCTGTTCCCACAGTGGCCTGGTGCTTCCTGTCGGACAGACCTCCTCCACAGCTGTAAGTGTAAGTGACTACATTAAAACAACTGCATTCCATTTATCCGAGTGAGTTCCAGGGTCCTGACACCGCGCACGCCGGCTCGCTGTCACACTGGCCTGACTTACTGGGACATTTGAAAGCCACACGCAGGGTGGAGGAAGTCAGACAGTAAAGACAGACTTACTAACACCTTGTTAGTTTTGGTCTTCTCGGGGTGTAGTACGCTGGCTAGAAGAAAAACATATCTGAAATATATTTAATTATAATTAGAGTCAGATAAAATGTTTCACACCAGCGGCTCAGATCAGGGTTTAGGACATATGACTTAAATATTAGAGAGAGCAAATTAATTGTCAGTTTTACTAATCAGCATATAAAGGATGATGATGATGGTCATGATTACAGACACAATGAAAGGACAATAACAAGCAGCAGGCGACAGATAACTGCAAAGGCAATTGCTACACCAATAATGTCTGTGTTATCTGATTAATTATGATAATGTTGTTAGACCAGGCGAACACACTCACTCGCTCTCTAAAGCTCTCTCTCTCTTCCTCGCTCTCTCTTTAACTCAAATGTAAATGCCACTGAAATTCGTGGATTTACATAATAATGATCATTTTTCATATTTTCTTTTATTTTGAATTATCTAGGCGTTTATGTCTCATCCCTCTTTACTGTAATACACACATTCAGTTTCTTCCTCTCTCTCTCTCTCTTTCACACACACACACTCATATGCAAACATGCGTTCCTAGGTGTGTGTGTGTGTTTTGTGCATGTGTATGCTTGTGTGTGTGTGTGTGTGTGTGTGTGTGTGTGTGTGTGTGTGTGTGTGTGTGTGTGTGTGTGTGTGTTGGGTCAGACCTGGTGAATGCAGATCAAACAGTTCCGGCTAATTGGGAGTTTTAATTCACCGTCAGAATGACTTAATCCCCACACACACACACACACACACACACACACACACACTTAATGTTATTACTTGTCATTCAAAGTCTATTTAGTCCAGTCATTATTAGAGTCTTATACCCTTCATGATTAACAGTGAAAGCATGCCTCTTACAATACACACACACACACACATGCACACACACACACACACACACACACACACACACACACAGTTCTCATTTCAAAATGTGTGTGCATGCTGCAAAGCAGGGGGCTGAGAGAAGTGTACTTTTATGTAACTGTGCTTGTATTAACACCCATGTGTGTGCGCGTGTGTTTGTGTGTGGCTTTGTATGTCTCAATCTGTAAATATTATATTTTTGTGTGTATATTTTGTCTGTAGGTTTTATAGTTAGATATATATTAACAATAAATTAAGAAAGTTTTGAACTTTGAACTCTGCTCTTAGTTTCCATTGGAGCTACTTCCTGCTGAAGAAATAAACCAGGAAAAAACGAAAAAGAAAAAAAACAATAAAACACTGAAATTGTGTTGTGTAGAACGTAGGAAACGTAGTTACTGTGAGGATTACGTTCACCTCCCATGTATGACATGCTACATTCTTGAACCACGCAGAAGTCATACAAAACAACAGGCTGGTTAAAGGCGCTGCACACCCACACAGGTGTTCTGGGCTACTATGACTTGACTGACTGGGTGGGCAGATCTATGCTGAGATTCATGTGAGGTCACCAATCTCTGTGGACCACTAACGACGATAAAGGTGTCATTTGTCCTGCCCTGACAACAGATATGTCAATCAACGACAGCCTGTACACGCCCACTCAGTCCTGAGAGAGGTCCGATCGGCCACGGTTACCCAGATCACCTGTGTGGGTTTAGCATGGTTGTGCAGGACCTTTAAGGTTAGGAAATATTAAGGAAGTAAATGTGTCGTCTCATGTGAGTTGTTACTAAACAGAACTGTGAACACATGCTTTAGTTTCTGTGGATATTGTAATTGTGTATTAAAAACATTTCCTTGTTATATTAATAACAATCTCATCCCGGCAGTTGAATGTTGGATTATCCAGACTAACAAGGATATTTTTAGGAAAGAGATGTTGCTGTTGTAATATTGCAAAATTTCAAATCATTTGACCTCAAATGAAATCCTATTCACGCCCGTTGTATTGCATTATCATAAACTGTAATTTTAACCTAAACCTTCCACCTGGGGGCTGATTAATTAGCTCAGAGAGCAGGTGTGTTAATTGCTCCTGTGTAGCAGCTTCGTGGGACAAGCTGCTGTGTGAGCCTGCACTTGATTGTCTTTTACAGTTACTTGCCTTCTTTAGAGAACTAACCCGACTACCTTCCATATATATTTTTTTGTACAAACTTTAACAACAAACATGAATGATTACGTTGCTGCCACTGGACAAGGATGAGAGCAGACTGCTGCGTATCATTCCCTCTGCAGAGAAGGTGAGTGCCATTCTACCATTCTTTTTCTCAAAGACAATAATACATCACCGACAAGTTGGACCACAAGGCTTGGATGGAGGACTCAAAGCGTACGAGCCTGCGCACATATAATCTTTGTCACCTATAACACTCAATGTCACAGTCCTGTGTTTTCTGTTTTTTCCAATGTTTTCCCTTCTCCTGTTGTGGGTGTGTCTGTCTGGAGCTGGGGCGGGGCCAGAGGTCAACTGGAATCAGCTGTACTACCATTGCAATCACTCACCTGCTCCTCATCTCATAATCAAGCCACCTACACTGCTGCAGGATAAAAGACCAGTTCATTCTTCCACTCATCGCCAGATCGTCCGTTACCCACCCGTGGTAAACCTCTGACTACTGTCCGACTACTTTGTATACTTCTTGGTGCGTTTGGCTCTAACCTGTATTCTCCGGTCTCTAGTTCCTGCGTCCCGCTTTCTGTTTCCATTCTGCTCATCAACCAGCTCCGCTTCTACTACTCACCCACTGGAAACTCCACAGCCTGGATCCTCATCGACCCTCAGCCCCCCTCACTGGTTCTATCCACAATAAATTTGTTATTCTCATCATATTCAGTGTCCGGAGTCTGCATCTTGTGGTCCTACATCTTGTGAACCTAACACTCAAGGCAAATTTTATTAAGAAACATCCAATTCAAGCCAATCACAGATCTCAAAAATTCCTCCAGATGTGCTGCAGACATGAAGCTAAAGCTAAAGATTGCACTTTGTAGAAACCTGATAAAACTTTGGTGCAGCTTTGATTCAAACCTTCAACTTGTCTTTTTTCCCTCATTGCAGCTGATGCTAATTTATTTTTCATATAAACTTGATTATTTAAAAACACCTAAAATGCTTAAAACGGACAGACTTAGCATAAACTTGTGGTTAGCATAAGATTTTCTTTTCTTGTGCTCCTATGAGGAATCCACAACTGGAACCAGCAGCTACTTACTCCCTACTTTGCACTTCTATGATCAACAGATGACGACTTTTTCTTCATGATAATTGGAGTTCCTTCATTTAATGAAAACTGTAGTTTCTGGAGGTATTTGTAAAAGTGTGATTCTGATTAAGCTGCCCTAGAGAATTGGTGTCCGCGCTCACTATAAGCCTGCGTGTGTGTGACAGCAGAGGGGCTAAGCTAATGCTCTGGTATTAATTTGGAGGGAGGTTATCCTCCTAAGGTTGTTCTGACATGGCCGCTAATCTCACTGCCGGCTCTCCTATTAATTTAATTACAGTTAACTGTGTTAATATTTCATTAAAGTATTAGATAGAAGAACGTGTGTTTAAATCAGAGCGATGCTGCTGTGGTGGCGTTGGTACAGCCTAGTGTCACGCTCCGTCCCTCCCTCGCCATCATCCGCTGTCTGCTCATCCGTTTGTTCTCATGAGACTTCCTCATCCTTTCATCCCCTCTTCTGACAGAAGTGTGTGTGCGCGCACACACACAAAATACACACAGTTATGCAACTGCACACATGCAAGAGTGTCGGCTAAATGCCCAGGAAAAAATGTAAATGAGAACTTTTCTGTACAACCCCTCCACTCTAAACACACACATGCACCCACACACACACACACACACACACACACACACACACACACACACACACACCGTCAAATATTTAACATTAAGCATGAAAGGTTTCTTGCAGGACACTTGATATATTTGCATTTCATTTTGACCTTGACTGTAGCATCTATTACCTGCAGTGAAGTGACTCTGAGCTGAACTGCTCAGGTCTCTTTAACTGTCATCACTCTTGGTGTAAACAAGTGATATAAATAAATAAAGTTGAGTTTATTTGGACAGTTCAATATCATACAGTAAATAGTGATGTGATAACCCAGAGGGAAACTGGGCTCATATACAGTATGAACTTTAACTTACTCAGTGCTACAAAACATGATGAAACATTAAAAGATACCAAGTTACCTTGCTTTATGTTAAGGTTATGTTTGACTAGCTTATACAATGCTACATTACATTATAGGCTAGTACTGTTATTTAAAGAGGAATGAAAATATGGAACGGTTTTCCATCAAATATTTCACATTTAACCAGTAAAAGTGTTTTTAAAAAGAGTTTCAAGAAATATCTAATGGCACACAACACCAGCCCCTCTACAAATACGCCGTGTTTTGCCACATAATACTCGTCATTTTCTTGTTCCCTTTTTTGCATGGTTTGTTTTGCATTATGATGTCATGTTTATGTGACTTGACCCCAGGAAGAGTAGTTGCTACCTTGCTAGTGGCTAATGGGGATCCAAATAAGTAAATAAAGATGGATGATTTGGGCCCCCTGTCCATTTCTGCAGCAAAGATGCTGAAAGTCACTTTTAACACGTTTCACAAATTATTTCCTCCGTGGCTGCGAAACACGTTACATAACCTGTACATTTCCCATATGTTCAACTGGGCTGACTGAGGCTTTTAGGGCAGCTTTACTCTAAAAGACGTGCACAAAGTCACTAGCGTAGCAACATTAACGCTACAAACAACCCATAATGCAAAACTCTCTGTAAGAGTCACAACTCCCTCCATTTTAGTTATAATGCAACTCTAGCTGTATTTGGCTCTGCATAATAGTGGGGAAGACGAACTGTACAGTAGTGAGCAATTATACAGAATATTGTGATAGTACTAATCTACTCCTTTGTGATGTAATGTATCTTAATTAGCTCTGGTTAATGGGCTGATCTGCTTAATTTAATGCAGTGAGTGTAATGAGTGAAGAAAGAATGAAAAGGTTCAGGAGAAACCCAACCTCTGCTCACATGTGACACCGTGCATGTCAATCACTGTTATAAGCTGTTTAGCCTCTGCAGAATTAATGAACCATAAATAAACTTAAGTTTGAGTCCGATGCTTCGGAATAAGTGCTCACTACAGATGTGTGTGTGTGTGTGTGTTTGTGTGTGTGTGTGTGGAGCAGATGGTTAGTTTAGATAACCATTTTTGCATTAAAAGAGGGATGATTAAGAGAGAGAGAGAGGGAGTTGAAAATGTAAAAAAGTAGTTTTTCTACACCTGATAGGGACATCTATATGATTTTGTTTATGTGCATCACACACACACACACACACACACACACACACACACACACATACACACACACACAGCTATATTAAAATGTGTGTGTGTGTCAGTAGTAATATCTGAAGCTTTGATACACAGATGGTGGTGCTGTCTACACCTGCCCTCCACTGGGACCTGAGTGTGTGAGAGTGTTTGTGAGTGTGTGTCGGTCTCCAACACTTGAAAGAGACTTGTCAGCATTCCTCTCTGAACTACCTCTGTCGTCTATTAATCTCTCTCTTTCATTCTGTCATCCCTCGCTCTCTATCCTCCTCGCCCTCCTCTTCATTCTTGCTCACTCGTTTTTGACCTTCTTCCACTCTCGCACTCTGAATCTCTCTCTCTCTCTTTCTCATTCCTCCCCTTCCCTCTCCCAGTTCGATCCCTTCCTTGACCTCTTCCTCTCTCCCCCTTCACACTCACTCACTTCCTCCGTAATCCTTCTAACTCTTCTCTTTTGAAAGTGTGGCTTCAACGACCGCTATTAGAATAAATGTATGGCTTCTCCCCAATAGTCAAGTCAGGCCAAATTAATTATAAAAAATAGTTTGAAATGAAAATATGTAGGTAAGTAAGTGTGTGTAAGGATGTGTTTTAAGCGTGGTGTGTTGAGTTGTATTCTAAATACGTGGTTTTCAGCCTGTAAGATGGACAGTGACCCTGCGACCAAGACGAGCAACAAGATCCTCAAGGTGTGTCTGTACAGACAGTGTTTGGTCTGAGCTTCCAGTTTCGTCACATATAGCTCTGACAAAACAAATGTTGTCTACACCGGCTGTGTAACAGCTCACAACCCAAAGTGTTCCACTTCCATGACTACATTGCGACTGTGAACTGTGCGCTGACAAAATATTTCTGACCTACACAACAGTGTTGTACCTGAACGCATCCCGTTATAGAGGTCTGAAGCTGCTGCTGCTGCTGCTCTAACAATGTGCTGCTCTTATGATGCAGCCTTCGTAGACATTGTTTGCTGCGGCAGCCATAAAGTGCATTTCCATTAACCCGCAATTTGAAATTGTAAACTTAAAAACCAGTGGAAACTGGCCCTGAGAGCTCAACACACTGCAACATAATAAAACACTTGCAAATACACAAATGCACTGCAAATTCAGTCCTACAACATGGAAGTGCAAAGAAGGGCCTTTGTTCCATATCATCCTCTCTCTCTCTCTCTTTCTCCCTGACTTTCCTGTCTCTCTCTCACTCGTTCACTATCGGAATTAAAACAAAAAATAACTTAGAAAAAAAAAGGTGATGAAACTTGGCTGGGCTAACTTCAAAAGTCACAATTGGGCATTGAACAAGAAGTCACAGCAAGTTTTTCACCTTTTAGTCTCCCCTGGAAACACTGTTGTACTGTGTGAATTTGCAGCGCATGTGTTGGGAAATTGATGCAGATGTTTTCTGAATTTTGCAGTGCGTTTGAGCTCTGAATGCTCTGAATTTTGAAAAAATATGTATGTAACAAAGCAATATTTCACTAAAGTGAAATGGAAACACTTTCTTCTAATTTTTTGTTGTGGCGCCTGCTGTATCGGGCCCAGGGAGCCAGTTCCAACCGAGAGGCAGACTGCTGGAAATCCATTGTCGGGTTTAACTGGAATGATGGAAACCCAACTTTATTTGCACAACGTCACTCAATGGAAACACAGACCACTCGCAGTTGTGTTTTGTCGACTTTCCTAAAAAATGACTGTTTTGCGCAAAACTGCAACTTAGTGTAAAGCTTGCGCCGGAGTGCAGGGTTTCACCATGGCTTGCAAGTAGGATGAAGTAGCTCATTTCACATTAGCACCACAGTCTTGAACTAGATAGTAGCTGCAGCAGGGAGCAGTGCAGTGGACGGAGAAGTGCAACGGTTGAACACTATAGGGACGATTAAAGTGACACAAAAAGTAAATTCTGTCTGATTATCAGAGGTAAACTGTTCCACAGTCTGTGAATGGCAAGGAATACCTGATAAGAAGAAGAATATGTGCAAACAATAATGATAACAATTATTATATATAATATGATAATAAATAACAATGCATGGATTCAACACTAAATTACTGAAATTATTTTCATCTTTTGGAGGGAAAAACAAACTAATTGACAAGACAATGGGCGTCCTGCTGTGTTTGTGTGTCCATGTGTGTATTGTAACAGTGTAGTAACCATGCTGAGAGCTGATGTACACACATGATACCCTCATAATCACTGCTTCTTATACACACACACACACAGACACACACACACACACACACACATAAAGATGACACAAACACTGTCATTGCCAAGAGGAAATCAATAGGTGGTGTGATGTGGATTTCTTCATGTGACTAAAATATGTTTTCCGGGCTGTGAGAAACACAACTGAGAAATTCACATATGTTACAGTGAAGGGAAAGGTGTGGGGAGAACAAAGGGGGGTAAAGAGGAGTGAATGCAGACAGGGACAATCGAGAAAAGCAGGGAGTGAGGTTATACACTCTGTACAAGAATATCAGCTCCTGAACAACAGAGGGAACAAAGGGAAACTGGTTCACTCGTTAAAAAGGTTGATGAATTAAAAGAGAAGAAAACTGTGGAGGTGTGCCAGTTCTTATCACCCAACATCAGGTACACCAAAACCTCAAACTAGAAGAATGGAGGCTCTTACAGGAGCAAATTCATGTTCAACTACCACACGTGAATATAATATTTGGGTGTCCACATACTTCTGGTCTTGTTGTGTATTTCTCAATGTTCTTATCAACCCTTTTTCCACCAAAATTAGCGGATATAAGTGGGTTTTCGTAAACACAGGTAAACCCGCTAAGTGACCTGCCAGTCGAGTTTGGCTTTCTGTCTGGATTTTAGGAATCACACAGCTGCAAAAAGGGATTTCATCAAATGCACTTACAGAGCACACACACAGATACAGTGGAGCGAGTGTGAGCTGCTAGTGCAAACTGGTAGAACAGGTCTGTCACATCACTTCCCCAGCTTGGTGCTCTACTAAAGTGTCGGGAGTTTTTAAAACTTATTCCGGGGCTGCAGCTCACTCTTTCATCTCCGAAGCACAGTGTTTCAGCTGGACAGGTGACAGGTGTGTTTACAGTGTTTGTCTCTGAAAGATGTCACAGCAGGAAAAGGGACGAAAATTAGCAGGTTCACCTGCGTGTTGTGTTTACATGAATGCAGATTGGAGCCATAGCTGGTATATACCTGCATCTACTGCAGAGTCATTTGACCCAGGAGTGAATGCAGATTATTCCCTTTTACATTGATGTCAGAAGCCTGATGTTAGCGTGTGTTAGCAGGTTTTTTGACCAGTGGAAGAGCAAAGTGATTTTTTTTGTCACATTATCCCTGTGAATTTGACCACTGGACTGTTTACACAGTTCGCGCAGGTTTTCATGTCTTTCCTTTTTCCTCTCACATCTGGATATTACTGAAGACGACTCATAAAGCCCCAGAGTAAGTGCATGTTTCACTTGAGTGGAAACACAGACAACTCGCACGGGTGCATCCTTTGCCTCAGTTCCTGTCACCCCAGGCGAATTTGTATTTAATCACGCCCGTTCTTGTCTTTCAACGGCCTTTATGCAATCGCTCTGTCTCTGAAATGTGACTTGTGTTCACTGTGAAGACACCTTAAAGACTAAAATTATCAGTGCTGCAACTACAGTAGTAGCCATGACCACATAGATAGATAGATACTATTATACTTCTATTACTACTGTAACTGTAGTAAATACAACAGCCTCTCGTCACATTTTCCCGGTTAAATATAAATATAAATATATTTCGTCATCTTGCTCCACTTTCTTGGTGTTGCACTGAGTAATTACAGCATGAGGTAATAGCTGGTGATTACTACAGACTGCTTACTGCTGCATCAGTAATTAACCTTTCAACTATTAGTCCTGTTTAAACACACAGCCCGACGCTAATGCAGCACGCTCTGTTTAAAAAGCAGACTGGGTAATTGGCTTTTTGGCATGAGAGTGGTCAGTCAGTGTGTGTGTTTATGCGTGTGTGTGTGTGTGTGTGTGTGTGTGTGTGTGTGTGTGTAGAGAGAGAGGGCAAGTAGTTTTTGTTAATGGTGAGTCTGTGTATAAATCAGTGAGAAATGCCAAATACATATGAGAGGCTTGTATTTATAATGTGTGAGAAAAAAAAACTCAAGTGGAGTTTAAGTGTGTGTGTGTGTGTGTGAGAGAGTAAGAGAGAGAGAGAGACCCTGACATCAGCTGGCTGACTCTCAGCAGGCAATTTTACCAAGAAAAAAAAACAGCAGGAAATTAACATTCCTGCACAAACGCCCCCGTCATTTCCACCACAAACCTGCACCTGTTGAATGGCTGGCAGAGTGTGTCTACATGTGTGTTTGTGTGTGCATTCCCAACACACACACACACACACACACACACACACGCATACGGATGAAAGATTTTTTTTGTAACTAGGGCAGAAGCCCTGCCCCCTCTCCAAGCAAGCTCTAATTCCATTAGCTTCGGTTGTTCCTTAGTTCATTCTCTCATACAGCTTCTTCCAAAGCTGACACATGATCCTCAGGTTTTCTGTCCTTATTCTAAGATAAATTAGTATCTTCTACTTAACTGTACAGTAACGTCTGAACACCTACAAACAAGAACAACAAAATACAGTACTGATGAAAAAAACTTGCCATGAAAAAATCAATTCAGTTACAGAAAAAGTAAAAAGGCAGACTCTCAAGGAGCAGATGTCACCCACAGGTGTCTGAAGACGGGGGTTTGAAGCTCAGAGTGAGCTGCTCCACTGTCGCCATCTTGGCAGTGCCTGACTCTGCCCATAATTCCCTAATCCAAAAATGGGCAAACAGGAGGGATGTGTGTGGAGCAGAGACTTCGGTGCATAGTGGCTTGTACCAAACATACACTCACCCACCTGTTAGTCAAAGCGGCCACGCCTTCATTTATACATAACTTTACGCTTTAATTGAATTGAAATGTATGAATCATATAAAAATTCACCCCTGTACAGTTGTCATGAAGGAGTAAATTAGTTGTAGAGATCAAAACTGTTTTATTATTACTTTATTATTACAATGTTATCACATTGATCACTTTGGCTGTGGGTTTGACAATGTAATTTTTGACATTAATGGATTGATAAAATGATCATTGAAAGTGATCTTTGTGTTTTTCTTTGTTGCTTTACTACAAGCTTTTTTTAAGACTTTCCCCCCGTAGAAAAATGACGGCATCGTCATTTCAGCAAATGTCCAGTAATGACACATTCACATTCAAGATGCATAGAAATGATGAGTTTTACAGATGAGGAGCAAAGGAGAGAAAAGTGTCAACAATGAGAAGAAGTCGCATTGTTTGATGAACATAACACTGGACTTTGACACCATCCTACTGATAGTTGGTTTCTTGATGATGATTGTCCATTAACCTCAAACATATAGTTCTTCTTTTTCTAATCCTAAATTGCTTTTGTGCCTTAATCTAACCCAACCTAAACCACTGTGTTGTCAGATCAATAAAATGGTTTTATTTTTGCAGTGCTGAGTTTTGGAAGGTTCTAACAAAATATGTGAATCCCGCTGAAAGGGGTCGCCGAATGTTTTCAGGATACAGACAATGGATCTAATCTATTCTAATTTGAGGACTTCTTCCCTTTGCTGTGGGCAGTTACACAAATCTTCTATGACAGGCTGCCTCCATTTGTCATGTGACCCTTTTCTCTCATATAGCCATTCTCCCCCAGTGAGAGAAGATAGCAAGGAGAGGACTTCCACTCTCTCTCTCAAATGTGGATATGTGTGTAGCTACACAACAGTCACGTTGTCATGATAACTTTTATACAGCCATTTTTAGCATTACGAAACACAGCAACTATAAAGCAACTTTAACGTTTGTACTTTTATAGGTGAATTCATATTTAAAACTTGCCCTTACATTGTCGAAATGTATTTTGTCATGTGTTGATAGACATCTGTTGGCACCAGCCAGCTAACATTGCACCCTAATACCCTTTTTCCACCAAAATTAGCGGGTGTAAGGTATTTTAAACAAGGGTAAACCTGCTAATAAAAGACGATCGTCCCCTTTTCCACTGCCAGTCGAGTGTGCCTTTCTGTTCGGACTGAGGACAGACACAAATCCAAGGAGCTACATCATCACATGCACTTGTGCTCTGAAAGATGTTACAGCAGGAAAAGGGCCGAAAATCCGGATGTTGTGTTCATGTCAATGCTGATTGGAGCCAGAGCTGATAAATACCCCAACTACTGCAGAGTCATTTGACCCGGGAGTGAATGACTATTTTACACTTTTCCAATGCAGACAAAAGGTTTTTGAGTGGAAAAGAGGCTAAAGTGAGAAATGCTTTTAAAAAGAACTAAAAGCAGCAGTTGCTACTAAAATATGTTTAAACTTGTGTACGCTGAAAGGTTGGGGTCTTCACAACGGGTTACTACTATTTACTTAATTCACCATTTATTGCTGATTGTGTGTCCTGCCTAACAAACCGACACACCGACTGACGGGATAGATGTTATTGACCATTTAGTTATTCTGTTCAGGGTTTTAGGTATTAGGTTTTATAAAATCTTATGGCTGAAATTGTATTTTGTACATGCCGTTCTATTTCTGACTTGTGTGAAATGAAATAAATGATGATGATGGTGAATGGTAGCAGTAGTGACACACCCATATGATGTTAGTTCTTGTACGCAGATGGTGAGAACAGACTATGTGACCCTGACCATCATCTGATCAACAACCAGCACGGGTTTAGAACCATGGTTGTGATTCCCACGACTAGCTACTGCTACGGCTGGCATGCACTGTTTGATATGTCTACTGTGCCTGGATGACGCTCAGTGATGTTGGTCTAAACAGTCACAGTAATGAAACCGTGTGATCTGGTCCATTGTTTTCTAACGTTTTACTCTTCCCACAACTAAAATTCACTCTCCACCAAACCAAGATGACATATTTACACTCTCTCTCCACAGGTTGTGCTCACAGCGTTTTGTACGAAAGCGCTTGTCAGTGTGGATGCTTGTTAGTGCTACTGCTCATTACTGTTAATTGGCACGGAGCTATTAATAAATGACTGGGAGAAAGGAAAAGGTGGTTGAGCAAGACGCTCTGTCAGATTGACAGTTAGTAGATGTTATGGGGTTATTGGGTTTGACTTGACTCATAGTGTCAAGAAGCTCTTTCACACTTTTACACTTTGGCAGTAATAATCTGCAGTATATAATGTTTTGGCTTATCAGTTACTAGATATTTGTTTTTTACTTAAGACATGTTTGATCTTGATTTTGTCGTGAAGCTGTCACTCATTCTGATGTCATTTATGATTTTTTTTTTTTTTTTACAATACAGTCTCTCATCAGCAGCCAGTGTGCATTTCGTTGTGAGTGCCATTAAAGGGAATGTGGTGCAGAATGGTAACGAAGCAAACACTTACATTTTTTTTGTGTATGTGGTTGTGTGCACGTTTGCCTGATACACATGTACATGCACACAAGCACTAAGGGTGATTGTGTGTGTGTGTGTGTGTGTGTATGTGTGTGTGTGTTTAATGTGTGTGACAGCAGGTCTGAGGCCGTAAAGCACCAATAAACCCAAACCTGAAATCATCAAATAGGGGCCACCCTGGGACGGAGAGACGTGGAGATACTAAAGCAGAAGGAGAGTTTGAAATCACCAACATCAGCTCAGTTATTATACAGTCACAGTGTCCTGCAGTCTGGAAATACTCATGTGCTTCTGTGTCTCCCAAAAGAATAATCAGGCTTTTGAAATGACATGACTAACCACTATACTATATATAGCTGGAACATTCAACTTTGGCCATAAAGTATAGCTTCATATAAGCCCAAAATAAAAATTCCTTTTCCCAGATATTAGATCTTAAACTCTGCCGGACCCTCATATGGTTTTATTTTATAAACTCACATTGTGTGTCCACTTACAATTGAAATGGAATAATTACATTTCACTGTGGATACAGGATACATTTTATGGCAAATAC
Organism: Seriola lalandi dorsalis; assembly: GCF_002814215.2. Lineage (NCBI taxonomy): Eukaryota > Metazoa > Chordata > Actinopteri > Carangiformes > Carangidae > Seriola > Seriola lalandi. Next base: position 351,265 of record NW_019525037.1, on the reverse strand, counting down.
TTGTTAATATTTATTATCTTCCTTGACACTTCCTTGAGTCAATTTACTGATTACTTTAGTTAAAATTATAATCTTTAAAGGACCAATATTGTATAAAGTTAGATGTCCATGACTTTTCTGATTATAAAGCAGGTCTAGGTTAATTTATTATTTTATATATTTATTTATTAATACTGTGAAAGTATCAAAGCATCAATCCACAGAGAAATGCACACAGCCTGTATTCAGACACTGAGCCTTAAAACCAGCCGTCAGGACTTCTGGAACTTTGTGATGTCACAACAAAGCTGTCACTACCTTCAGCCATGCCCCAATCCCCGCCCACCTGGACCCACCATCCAACCTTGCATGATTTGGTTTCTGAGTGTTTACCTGAAATCTGACATATTTTTATTGGATCACTCAGAGAACTGTCAGCCAATCAGAAGAGAGGCTCTGAGCCTGTTGTTACTAGAGCTCCAGAGAGAAGCCTGAGAGTAGAACTAAAACTAGAAAAAAAAATCTTCTTATGGATCTACCACTCAAATAAAAACACCGGAAACGTGTCAAATATGGGACCTTTAAGATTTTTCATGAAATCAAACTTGTGGTTGAATTTAACTGCTCTAGCAATTCACAGTATTTACATTCAGTAATTAGCTCTTTATAAAGTTTTGATATTCGTTCTCCTTTTAGTTCTGTTCGGTCTCCACCGACTCCTGAGAAACGTATCTGATTCTTTAGCAGCTAAATGCTCCACTTTCTTCACTAGCGAGTCGCTAACTTATTCTGTCAGCTGCTTGCTGCTGGACAGGTAGTGTACAGTGGGATCATCAGCTTGTTTGCTCACAACAGCTGCTGGTTAAAAAAAGCTTGATTAGAGTGCTGAGACTGAACCACACAGGAAACACAACGAGCTAAAAGAAGCTAAAACATTTATTGTTAATATATGAGTACATGCTATATTATTAACAATATAAATGTGACTATATAATTTGAATATAACACATACATTCTACATGTTTCAGGACTTAATCTCTTTCTGTTGCCTTGTCAAAGTTAGGAATAAGGAAAGGCATGCATGTGTATGTGTTTTGTCAGGGACGTGGAACACACACACACACACCTGTTAGTGAAACCCTGGCAGAGTTTTGTTGTGCCTGTTCGTCTGCTTGCCAGCTTGAAGCGTCCCTCGTCCGTCTCTGCTAATAGACTTTGTTACCATGCCAGAGGTTCAGTGCGTCTTAAATCACTCCGCCAGTCCAACTCTGACAGTGTGTTCTGTGATGTTTAATTAGGAATAATAGTTTCTAATATTCTACCAATTAGTGCCCGTCTCCCGTTCAATCAGGGGAGTTGTGTTAAGTGAAAGAGAGGCAGGAAAAAAGGGAGTAAACTAGAATAAAATGACTGCACAGGTAATGCCAGGTTGGTGTACCCTCTGGGTTTTTATTTTAGTAAAACACTGGCAACACGGATGGATTTCTGACTAATGATTCATTTAAGCTCTTCTCGGAGGAAATCCTAATTAAAACGAGGCTGAAAGTCCAAACGTTCAAACAAAATATGTTTAAAAAGAGGAAATTTTAAAAAAGAGCTGCAGGTACCTGTATGTGTGTGTATGTGTGGAGGTGTTGCTTAAGGCAGCCTTTTACAAAGAATTGGTGAACTACATTATGTTAAATCATGCTGCAGCCAGAGAACCTGCTGTGTTTAGGTGCCAAAGCCCGAAAGAGTCTCTGATGTAACGTCTGCTGAATCAAACATGGAGGCTTCAACCTGTGCTAACAGAAAGGGGATCAAGAATTGGTTTGACCAAGTCTTCAAATCCTGAGACACATTTTCCTTTTTTTTTTTATTTGGTGAGGCAAGATAAAGACAAGGAGGGTGATATAACAACATAACATAACAGCATGATGGCTTACAATGGTAGTGTGACAAAACAACCGACAGCTTTTGTTATTGTTATAATATTTTCGAATGGGGGGGGGCTTACAACAGGCTCAGATTACAGCGTTTCTTAAATCGATTTTTAAATCAGGTTGCATCAAACTAGAAGAAGAAAGCAGATAAGTGGCTCTCGAATTGAAAGTGAGGACATTTTTTTTTTAAAATTAGATTTTGAAAATGGAAGCATATGTAAGGAGTGACAACACTGTGGGAACATTTTTGGAAAAATGTAAATGAAATGTGTGGAAATTTGTCAGGGAGAGACAGTATTTCCTGAAAGAGGACACTTTGGAAAAAGGATGTTTTAGAAAGGTGAGGGTATTTATGGAACGTAAATAAAACCAAAACTGTAATTTCGGTGAATGATGCTGCTTGTGTCTACAGCAAAGAAAAAGAAAAAGAAAGAAAAAATCTGTGAGAAACAGATAATTAAAAGTAACAGGAGCAAAATTACAACAAAAATGTAAAGAACAGAAAAAGGGGAAAACTGTTGGAACTGTATTAAATGTCGCATGTTTACTCTTACTTTACTTTAATGCCGTTTCAGTATGAACTATATTCAGACTTTTATGTATCAGATAAGAATAAATCATAAGTGAGTAATTTTTGAAAAATTGTGTCAGAGCTGTTTGTGTTTGTTGGCGTAAACAGGGTTTGTAGATAAAAGCTGCTTCACAATAAAACGCTCTGATTTCTGTTTCCTTTATTGGGTCACTGAAGGCTTTTGTCCCATAAATAGGGCCAAGCACCCATGTGCGCGCGCGCACACACACACACACACACACACACACACACACACACACACACACACACACACGTACACACACACACACCATGTCCAGCGGAGAAACATACAAACAAATAAAAAAAGAATCACCCCAAACGGATTTATCAACCCACTGAGAGAGAGAAAGAGGATGTTGTGTTTTAGGATGTCCGTTCAGTAAAAGTAGGTCACACAACAGTGACCAACCTGGACCAAAAAATAACAGCCCTGTCCACACACACATACGCACACACACACTCATGTATTTGTTACCCTCGTACCTAATGGCAAACAAGTACTAATTAGAAACATTCCTGTTTTTATCCCATCCTCCAGATGTGTTCCTTTGGTCACGACAGAAGTGAAATAACCAAGTTAAAGTGGAAAATGTGAAATATGTTTTGTAATGTAGAATAAAGAGTGCTTGTCAGGGCCACAGCTATGGCCCAGAATGCCCCTCTGTGCTGTGTGTGTGTGTGTGTGTGTGTGTGTGTGTGTGTTGTGGGTGTGGTTTTTGTGTGCCGCTCCCTCTCTCACTCTTGGCTCCTGAATCCCGGCTCAACCTGCACACCTGCCATCAATCAGCTTGTCGCGCCTCTCGGCCTGCACACCTGTCTTCCTGCATATCTACCCCGGCTCTCCTCCCACTCGTCACCAGGTTATTGTCTCAACCGCTGTGGTGGACACACGTTCAGAGGCCACTGATAGTGATTTCTGAGAACCTGCTGTTTCTGTGTTTACTGCTCCCTGCTTTTCCCTGCAGCCACACTCACAGCCTCGCCCCCAATTCCCGCCTAACCTGCCCGCCCTCCGCCATCGCCCATCAGTCCTCTGCTTGCCATCATCTCCTCGCTACTTCGCCTCCATTCCCCAGTGCCTCGCAGTAAATCTTCATAACTTCACTTCACCTCCGTGTCCCCTGTTCACGTGCACTGTGCGGCAACACCACAACAGTGTTGTTAATTCAACATGAAGATTTAGACGATAATCATGCAACACGTTGGCTAAACGCGAGACAAGATCAATGAAGAACGATGTCTGGACCCCCTCGGGTCAAATCCTGATTTTATAACTGTGACGTCGTCTGACAAAATCACCAAACACATCAATGAAAAATAAGAGAGCGAGCTGTGATTTCAGATGGATTCACTGTCACATGATCACTCAGAGAGAAAGTTAGAAGAGACAGACTATCTTTCTTTTTTAAAGTCATTTTTCAGGCTTTTGCCTTTATTACAGTCATAGTGAGAGAAAGATGAGAGAGAGACAGAGGATGACATGCAGCAAAGGGCCACAGGCCTGAACAGCACACGCTCCACGAGGTGAACCACCGGGACCTGAGACAGACTATCTTTGTTATTCAGTCTCTCGCACGGAGCACAGCCTCCGCCTGGATCCACAATAGTTTAATCTTTATTTATTTCAACTCCAGAATGTAAGAGATTTTTTTTTTCTGTTTGATATGTAGAGTTGGTCACAGCGGTTAGTACGAAGCCTCGTTACCGATGACTTCTCTCTCTCCCTCCCTCTCTCCTGCTCTCTCTGCTCTGTGTGTGTTAGGTTTAGTTATTCCTCTGACTCCTTTAGTAATAATGATACATGGAAGCAAAGTTGTTTGTTTAAGGCTTTTCCTTAAAGCATAATAAATGTAAGTCTAGTAAAAACAAACATTTCTTCACCTTCACTGCGATCTTGTGCATGGCGTCCTGCATGTGCACGGTTTCATACATCTGATTTTTTTTTTTTTTTGTGTACGCATATTTTTCCAGCTTCTTGAGTACGCCATGTTTCAGTATAAATTCTGCAAAGGGCACGCGGCCGCTGGTCACTAAATCAAACACACCCACACTTTACACTGTCAGGTCAGTTGTTGCTCCATGTAGCGTTAGTGCACGGCACATCAGTTTCAGATTATGATCATTTTCCACAGTGTAGTCTGGATGTATTTTGAACTTCATCTCCAGGTAGCGTTGGTTTGACAAACTACATATTTAGAAGAACTACATATTTAGAGAAGAGGATATTTTCACCACCATTAGGGGCACCAATGACAAAGCCAAAGCAAGCGAGCCTAGCCAAGCATTATTATAGGTTAAGCATTATAGCGTCTGTTGTGAAAATGGTCCATCAGCCTTTTGTTTGGGCTCTTAGCTTGCTGTATGAGCGCTGCTCTGAGCTTCTGACACAAATGTACAAATGATCTTCTCACAGCTGCTGCTTTGAAGTGTAATGGCATTTTTGCGAATGTGTATAGATGTCCAGAACTGCTGTGCATAGATGCTCTGACCAATCACAACCATGACATTAAAGGATTTAGCAGACATATGCAAATATAGGACGCGCCGCGTGCTTACCTCACGAGCCTCGCTTTTGTCCGAGCTCCTGCTTTGAAGTCATCTTGAGTCGCTGATGCCTTTTCAGGAGAACATTCATAGTTAATGAAATTATACACATGACAAGACTAGCCTTGTGCCACAGGTTCTACACAGAGTTTGATGACACAAGTTTTCAAATGTCTCAGCAGCTGTAACTAATATCTACATTAGTTGTGCTCCATTTAGGGATGCCAGTGTGTGTGTCAAACTTTTAAATCTAGTTAAGACACATCTGAATGTCAATTATGGAAAGGGTATTTCAGCATTGAACTTGTGGTTTCTCCTCTTACGATTACAGTTTTAGGAAAGTCACTCAGGCTTACAAAAAATCATGCCGCTATAATTACTGAACTGGTACTGTCAGTGCTGGCACACTGAAATGGAGCACACACGACCTGAGACGTGAGAGTGTGAGTTGTGAAAAGGGTCGAACCCTTGGTTGCTCCTCTGAGCTTGTTGTTCAGTTACAGTGTGTAAGAGCTGCCCTGAGCTTCTGACACAAATGTATGTATCAGGGAAATGTCTTCTAATAGCTGCTGCTCAAGTGCCATGAATTTTTACATGAATTTCATCTGGATTATGCGAACTGCAAATATTCTGTTGCCGCAATGGAGTCAGAACTTTGCTCTGGAGCGCTACGGCAGCACTACACCTATGTCTTTCTTCAGCTTGTTGTGTAATGGATGTACAGAATTGTTGATCCATTGATTCAGGTGAGGAGCCTAACATAAAAATGGAAATATTGCTGTGATCAAGCTCACCAATTGGAAGTGTTGACATACCGGTTGGAGAAGCTCTGATATCTTCATCTTCAGATGACTCCCCTGAGCTGTCTTCCATAACTTCAGATCGGTCGTCAAGACAGCAAACAAAGGCAAATGGCCTCCAGTTAAATATGAGCAAATTATAATTTAGATACATGTTGAGAAGCAGCACAGAGAGTCTGTATTCTTGTCTTTCCAAGCAATGCTCAGCAAATATTTTGAGCGAGTACCGTTTTGCATGCTTCCAGAAAGAAATGCGTTTGAAGAGCCCAAAGCATGCCAAACACTGATAATGGTCCTTTGGACTGCTCATGCTATCTCTTCGTTGTTTACAGGGCACCGGTGTCACTTTTCCATTTGTTAGTACCTCAATATTGTGTGCCTAGTTTCCTTGCTTGCAAAGGAGATTCAGCTGACTTCTTTCTTCTTTAGAATTCTTTGAATAGATCACTGCACTAGCATCCAGATGGTGTGCAATTTTGGATTTTGGTTCCTGGAAGAAAACATAGTAGTTTTTCTTTTTTGGTGGTATTTCTTGGACCCAACTACCCATGGAACATCAGCTACAACAGTGTGAATGACCTTGTGAAAGTTTTGTGGATATTATCCTCCATCTTTTTCAGAGGTGTCACCTTCCCTCCTGTACTTTTGTATCCTTCCTTTGACTTCATCTCTATGTAGCAGATTTTCATTTCAAAGGTAGGGAATCGCCACCTCTTCGCCGTCCTGCTGGTATACAGTGCTGGTCAATCTGAATGAATTATACTTTTGTGCTCATAATTACTGAAAAATGAACTGAATGGTTAAATTATTGATAATTTATCTGAGTTAACGAGGTATAGCATATCAATATGGACAATCATTTAAACATTTATATCTTTGTGTGTGCTTCGCACTAACATGATCAGGTGGCCGGTGACCCGCTAAAACGTCACAAATCCACAATTAATATAACAAACCTGCAGGTTGTGAGCCTGAGTCTCACGTTTGGCCACATGAATTGGAAACTGCCCTGTTCATCAGAAATAATTGTTGCAAAAAACAAATGTCTACCTGTGAACGGTTTCTGAAGCAGTCCTCTTTGAAGTGCTGGCTTACAATGTGTGGTGCAGTGTAGGGAGCCGTGGAAAAAATGAAGTAGCTTTCTCAAAGCTATTGAGAACACCATGTCTTTTCAACATTATAATAAAACTAAAGAAAACTCTTCTGTTTAAATAGTTGTGTGCTGTGCCTTGTGTGGGGGCGTGCCAAGCTTGCAGGGGGGGCAGCACTGCTGCGTGTTGACGTGAATAGGTCTAGGAGTTCAGTATTGGACCCCCAGGGAGGCATTTAATACAAATGAGAAAATAGGGTTTTGCCCTGACGGAGTTACTCCCTCTAACTTTGAGCCTTGTGACTCTGTAGGCCATTTACATGCACTAAAAGCTTTGTAACACACTATAGGAAAGGGAAAACTTCAGAAAGGCACAATAGGTCCTCTTTAAATGGATATTTTATTAGCTACAGAAATATATATAATACACAAATATAAATATATTCTTTGTTTCTGATGTTTTTAAATGTAAAGTAGTTACAAAACAGATTCTTCATTTTGAGGTTTGAGTCGGACTTGCAATTACATAACTTGATCACAGGGGGCACAAAATTTTACACACACCTGCAGCTGAATAAGTTGGCCAGAGGGTGTGCACTTCCTAAAACCCATACACACACTAAATACCACCTTCTTAAGTTCATATAAATATTTCTAGATTTATATTTTTATATAACTCACCTGTTTAATTGTTTTAATTCACCAAAGTCACGGCTTCACACATCCCCCACCTCTTTTTTCTCATCTCATTTTACGATTAGCTGGGAGTTCGGTGGAGTCAGGCACTGCCAAGATGGCGACAGTGCAGCAGCCCACTCTGAGCTTGAAAACTGCTCTTCAGAAACCTGTGGGTGATGTCACAGAGGCTACGTCCATCTTTATTTACAGTCTAAAACTGCAAAAAACCCTAATGATGTCAAAGGGATGTCATTATGGTTACTTTGGTTTGGGCTTGAGATCAATTTTAACAATTCGTAACCTGTGTTATACTGTTGGTGTAGCTTTTGAAAGATTCTTTCCCATTCTAGGAAAAACTCAGTTCAACACAATGACAATTCTTTTTTATTAAACTCACAAGTTCCCCATCTGCATGGTGTCCTCATAAGTAACATTATAAATGTGTGTGTATATTTCTTAATCCTTCTTTGTCTCAACAAATTTCAAAAGCAAAATCAGGTAAAACGAGAGGAAAGAAATCTTAAAAATGGCAAAAACACACAAAAAAATGCACCTCCTCAAAACTGCACAGCAACAGAAAATAGCAGCCATTTCCAGGGCGCGTTTGATTAATGATTTTTTTGGCGATTTTTTTTATATATTTTTTTTTTTTTAGCAACGTCTAATAAAAGGTTCACAAACCATCTGTTTCTCTTTCCCCCTGATGCCTTGCCCAAAGGTCCCCCCATCCTGGGACTGGCACTGCGCCCAAACACATCCATCCATCCATCCATCCATCCATCCATACACACTCCCTTTCTTTTCTTACTTGCTCCCCCTCTTTTCCTCTAATCTCTGTCATCTATCCTCCCTTTTCCCTTTCCTCACTGCTTTCTGTCTTCTTCCTCCTCGCTCCCCTGTGTCTCCCTTTCCTCTCTTTATCCTCCCTCCTCATCCTGCTCTCCCTCCCTTTCTTTCTATTTTTCTTCTGTCTTTCATTTCCCTTCTCTCAGCCCCTCCTCTCCTTCCTTCCTCTCTTTCTTCTTCCGCAGTCTCACTTCCTCATCTCCCCCTTTTTCCCCGTCTGTCCTTCCCTCCCTTCCCCTTCCTCACCCCCTCTGTGTTCTTCCTTCTCTCCTCTCCTCTCCATCCCTTCTCCCACTCCTTTTCTCTTTCTCTCTGCTTTCTTTCAACTCCTTCTCCTCCCCTTCTTATCTGCTTTCTCCCATATTCGGTCCATCTCTCCGCTTCCTCACCTCGTTCCCTTCCGTTCTTCATCCTTCTCCTCCTCTAACCTCTCTCTTCTCTTCCTTCCCCATACATTTAATCTTTTTCCTCCCTCTCTTTTCTTTCCTCTGTCCTTCTGCCTTTTCTTTTTTACTTATTCCTAACTCCTTCTCCTGTTCGTTTTCTTTTCATCTAAATATCCTTCTCCCTTCCTCCTCTTCTCTGTCTCTTTGTGCCCTCTGCCTTCCTCCCTCTTTCTTCTACTCCTTCCTTTCTCTTTCCTCTGAATTCTTCCCTCTTTTGTCCCTTCCCTACCTCCTCCTCTTTTCCCTCACTCCTTACCTAGTATCTCTTGCTCATCCCTCACTCCTACCCCTCCTTCCTCCACCTCTCCCCCCTCTCTCCTTCTTTCCTACCCATTTAAACCTCTCTCACCTGTTATGCATATTCATAAATTTGCAAACATTCCCATCCAATAGCGTTTAATCCCTCCCTGTATTAGTGTGTACGTGTTTTTTCCCTTTAACCCCATCTCTCTCTCTCTCACACACACACACACACACACACACACACACACACACACCTCCTCCTCTCAAACATCTAGCAGCTGGCCGACAGATGGGGCCTGCAGCCAAAAAAGCAGCAGCGGCAGCGCCACAAAAATAAAAATTTACAAGACGCCAGTGGAATTTATTTAAGGGCATGAGGGGGGTGGGGGGTGGGGTTGTACTCCTCCTCCCTTCACCTCCTCCCCACCTCCTCCATCTCCTCCTTTTCGCCTCACCTCCCTCCATCAGTCCCCTTTCACCATCGTTCCCCAGAATGTGTAAAAAGCCTTTACATCTTCTACCGCCTTCGCTCATTCTCTTCATCAGAGGTTCATCAGTGGTTTTTTGAGATTTTTTTTCTAGAAGTAAGAACATCTAAACTCAGCTGCAAAAAAAAAAGCGTCTGTGTTTGTTTTCAGTCTTTTGTCTAATCTTTGCTTTCTTGAAAAATAAACATCTTCAATCCCCTAAAATAAAGTCAAGTGAATCTTTGTTAAAGACGCCACAAGCCACAAAGGCTCGGGTCTGAAGCGCTACATGAAGAACAGTTCGCTCTACAGTAAGCAGTAATGATTTCTCATTTCATCATCGTTGCATCATCGCTAACAGATGCATTGTTGTATAACTGTAACTTATACATCTGTTAAAGACAAAGTATTTCATTGTTCTGGTTGTGGTGGAAACGGCACAGCGCAGGACAGTTAAAGGAAAGTAAGTAAAGAAAGTAAATGTGGTGAAAGTGAATAGGGAGTGACTCTGGACACACATCTTAAATTGCTGATTGTCATTCATGAAACAGGAGTGCACATCAGTGTAACAGCGTCACACTGGGCCGGGTGCAAACCACATCATCCAGCCCTTATGTCCAAACCGCATGTTAATTCCTTTTTCCATAGATGGGCACTTTGCAGTCTGTGCGTGCAATGTTCAGTGAAGAACTTAGTGGAATTAATCAGAAAGCAGGTCAAACTCACACAACTGAACAAAAATGACAGAATGAATAAAAAGGCTGTGAATATCTCAGCAGGTGCGACACGCATGAACACGTCACATGGCCTCACGTTCCTGATAATAAAGCAGCACGGAGGCAGACGACACTTACAGTAAACTGTACGTATAAGAAGAAATGTTGTAGTTTTTTACAGTAACACACCCACACTCCAACACCTTGCTTCCCCAGCAAAGAGGCTTTTCTTTTGAAGAGTGAGCTGCAGCTTCTTTGTATCTTATTTGTTGTTTTGCTGTTTGAACATAATTCTGAAGTTTTCCTCCATAATCTGATCTTGGTCCAGCTGCTGTGCTCTCTCTCTCTCTCTCTCTCTCTCTCTCTCTCTCTCTCTCTCTCTGCTAAACGCACAATCTGACGAGTGCACTCAGCCTCGTTTTGAGCGCTCTGCAGTCAAAACTGTGGCAGGGATCTTCATCGTTGCTGTGAACGCGTCCTCGAAGGCAGAGGTCACCGCTGGAAAATCCACCTGCATCATTTTAGCTAAACAATGTACCTGTTGGCCCGGTGGGTGCAGCACCTCAGCGCTCCACTAATGAATATCCTGTATATAACATAAACAGAGGAAGATGATGATTTAGACGGCTGGTAGAATGAGAATAAATATAGAGATGCGGTAGAATCTGGTGCAACAATAATCCAAATCTGTGCATTATTATGACTGGAATTAGTTGCTGGATTCGTTTCCACTCGTCTTCCTCTCTGCTCTTTCATTCAGACATTCTGCTTTTTTTTTTTTTAAGGGCACTACAAACTCTTTCCTTTGTGGCCAGTTTGACTCAGCACAAACTAACCCATCTTCCTTTGTTGTTGCTCTCACAATAATTTGAATATTTTGGATTAAATCCGTGCGTTTCACATCAATCTACCATCACACAACGAACCAGAATTATCTCCTAGAGTTTAGGTTCTTTCATTCGATCTGAAATTGTAAAACAGCAAAAAGAACATTGTCTTCAGACCCCTCGACTGGTTTCTGTTTTAAAGTTGCATCATTATTCATCTTTTTCTTGAGTTGTTCTTGTTTCAATATTGCAGGTGATTCAAACTCTCACTCCATGATTTCTCTTTGTTAAATGTACTTTTACTTTAGATTATTTTTCCAGACATCACATACTGTATTTATTTATGACTTATCTTTTCCTTTGTATTTCTTCTTCTTCTTGTTGATTGCGTATTTGTTTTATTTTAAATTTGAATTGTAAAATATATATATCTATATATATATCTATATATATATAGATTATATATATATGTATATTTATTTTGTGATTTTCACATTCAGTATATAAATCTTTCTTTCATCCCTTTCTTTATTCTCTCCTTTCCCTATGATAATAATAATGATAATTATTCCTGCTGATATTTAAAATCATAGAACTGAAATATTTACTTGATCCATTTGTCACATTTTTAAAACGTTTCATTATTTTGCTTTTCCTGCATCATGTCTTCATCTCTGACCCTCTTTCAGTCTCTCAAATTGCCCGACTGCTTTTAATCAAAATGTGTGTGTGTGTGTGTGTGTGTGTGTGTGTATCTGTGTGTGTGCGTGCTTGTATTCCATGTCTATGATATATTAGAACCAATGTCAATTTTAAGGAAATTTGCTCAACCCTGCCGTCCATTTACTAACAGTCATACCTGCACACACACACACAGAGGGACAGAGGAGGGGGTGTAAAAATGAGGTGGAAATTGGAGAAGTGGAGGGAAAAAACGAGTGAGGAAGTCTCTCTTTCTCTGAGTGTCTACCTCACTCGGCCTGTCAACCTCGCTGTCTCACTCTCTCTCCTCCCAGTCTGCCGGCGAGCGCAAGTGGAGACGGGCAGCAAGGGTACGAGAGGAGGATAAGAGGAGGACAGAGCGGATGAAGTGAGGAAACAATGGAAGAGAGGAGGAGAGAGAGAAAAAGGAGGGACGGAGTACGGGGAAAGATGAAAAAGAGGGAAACAGAAAAGGAAGCAATGATAAGAAAGAGGAGAGAAAAACCAGGAGGGGAGACTATAAGGACACTCATCCCCAGGGGGCACTGTTTGTCCTTGTAGGAAAACAGAAAACACACACACACACACACACACACACACAAAGAGAAACAAGAGGAAAAGAAAACATAAGTGATAAATAACTGTGGTCAAAAATAGTTATTTGTCTCTCACTGGGTTCATTGTTTCTTTTTGTCAAGTTGTTTACACAATAAGTGAAAAAACTCTAACTAGTCAGATTTTATCAACTCAAACTCCACAACTGTTCTAAGTGTGAGAGATATAAATAGATACTGAGGATGATCTGTCCTGACCACCTGTACCACCTAAACACAATCTAATCCTGGATAGTGCCTTTGCATAAATACAGACTCATACATGTGCTCACTGTGCATGACTACACTCAACATATTACCATTTCCCAAAGTTTATTTTTATTATCCCTATTATCATTATTATTATTACTGAATTTCATCAATGTATTTGTAAAATGTGTATTATTAGTATTTTTAAATTTTATGTTATATTTCTATATCCTTTACTTGAAGTACGTCAAACTGACATTACTTTAACTTGATAATAATAATAACAATAATAATAATAATAATAATATAACTCTCATGGTGTCCAGTTATTTTTAGGTTAAAGTAATGTTGAGTTAAGTAAAGGATATAGAAATATAACATATAACATTTTACAAATACACTGATGAACTACTACTACTAACAATAATAATAATAATAATAATAATAATAATGTGTATTATTATATGTGATATCATTGAACCTGTGTTACTGATGCATTAATCCTGAGTCATGAATGTACTGGAAAGGTTCTCAAAGAACGCAGACCTCTGCCAAGGCCAATGACAAGCAACACACCACTTCAGAGAAAAAAATCTAGTTCATTGTGCGTGATCCAGATCTGCCCTAAAATTTAATGGTTCTTCCCGACCCATCGCCCATCCACCCACCAAGTTCTGTGCAAATCAGTTCAGTACTTTTTGCGTAATCCTGCTGGTGAAAACAAAACCTCCTTGGTGGAGGTGATGAATAAATTAATTATCTTTAAGTAACATTTTACTGTCGTGGTTGGTTACAGTGGAGCGACTTTAGAAAATAAAAAGATAAATCTAAAAGGATACACCAAATTTTATCTATTATTATTTATTTATGTGAATGCAAACTCTTTAAAAGTATAATATTTGCCTCTGAAGTGTAGTGAAATATTATAAAGTAACACCATTCGCAAATATTCAAATAAATTACAGCTACATAAAAATTGTACTGCTCTATAAACAGTGCTTATGTTTCACTACTGGCAATATACAGAGAGCGCATAGACAGTAAGTTTATACACATATACATGTGTGACTATAATTATACACTAACTGCTTATTTATTATTGTTACCATGACAACAAAGGTCTGGTATGTCCAACGCCGGTACGCTCCTACGGCCCTTATCAAAAAGTGGGGACATGCGACCTATGTAGTTGTTTTGGCTGGGGGCCTTGTTGCCGTAATTCCAACCTCAGCATGCTAACGTGCTCACAATGATGACGCTAGCATGCTGATGTTAAGCACGTATGATGTTTTCCATGTTCTCCATATTAGTTTAACTTGTTAGCATGCTAACATTCGCTAATTAAAAAGGGACTTTCATACACCCAAATATGGGACAAAATGAAACTTTGACCTGATGATGACGAGATGGAAGATCACCAAAGTCAATACAATTCATCCTGTTGTCAAGCTAAGTGTCCGTATCACATTTCACGGCCGTCCATCCAGCAGTTGTTGAGACATTTACTCAAAACCAGAAATATCTAGAGGTTCTAGAGGAAAAGTCAGGGGATCTCAAAAGTCAGAATTTATCCTTTAAGAAAAATGTCTGCACAAAATCTGAAGGCAATTGATCCAGTAGCTTCAGGATATTTCAGTTTAGTTCAAATTGGCAGACTGACCAACAAACCAGCTTTGCCATCACCTCTCTCATGGCAAAACCCTATAGGCTATTAACAGTAGAACCGCCAGCAGACCGACAGACCATTTGAGTTTTTATTATGTAAATAACTTTGTTTAAATAAAAACTACAGGTCTCTCACTCCATGACTTTTCCTAAATATATGTTTTTCATGTTTTCTGAAGCCTACAATATAGAGAAAAAAAAACACAAGATTTCTGAGCATTTATTCCTCTGACCGCCAGAGCGGTCCTACAGGCCGCTGTCATATAGACCGCTGTGGCCATAGGAATCATAAAAATGTTTCCATTTGGAGAGAGAAGTTGCCACGCACCAGATTTAGCCTACCAGCGAAAACTGCGAAGAAATGGAGGAAAAACAAGAAGAAAATCCGACGTTCTTTGCCACTTTCTCAGGACCTGAGCGAGGGGGAGTCTGACGGTTCAGTGATGAGGAAAGTCGCCGTCAGCTGCACATCTTTCAGCATGTCCGCTCCAGGTGCAGCCACTTTGTAAACTTTGTACAAACTAGACCTTGATTTTGTAAATATTAGGCGTATAGGCTGTAAACAATAAGCAACGTCTAAAATCATCCTCATTTCTAACGAATAAAGAATTACAATTCAGCCCAATAAATCCAAAGCTGTGCTGCCGGCTGCTGTCCCGGTCCAGTACACAGGTCACACCGGCCTCTGTGAGCGCCTCTAGGCTACATCAGTGCAGCGAGTGTAAAAAAAAAACAAAAAAAACCCTGGCCTGTTGTTAATAAAGAATAACAAAAAATACCAATCCAATAAATCTCAGAGCGAACAGCGTCAGCGGCTCTTGACATGAGAGCGCACACATCGTCTCCAGATGCAGGTGTGTGCCGCGCAGTCGCTATTAGTCAGTCAGTCTCTTAACATAATCTACCCCCGCCCTCACCCCCCGACCCCCGACACGACGGAGAAGTACTAACACTTATTTTTTCCCACTTCAGGAAACTGCTTGTGAAACCCAAACAATGTAAATGCACGTGGCGTTCTGGGAGAGCGTTGTGGCGGCGTTAGGCGGAGCTAGAATCCTGGCGCTCCTTTCACCAGCATATGTTGCTGTTCCGCAGAGGATGATCCCAGGATTTTAGTGAACCTATAACCTTTCTTATCACTGCCAACCACAGGCAAACTGTCCATTGTTAGCTCACAGGGCATGCGGAGGCTGCAGTTGTAACGTACAGTAAGTGCTACGTCTTATTATCTGCTACTTCTTGATGTGTCCATGCTACTACATGGAAAGCACATTAACTGCACGTTGTTTCGGCACGTTTCGACCTGTTGTTGCGAGCTTCGAGCAGCAGGAGAGTGTGAACAAGCTCAAAACCTCCAAAAAAAAACCCCAAACCTTTTGTGCTGCTAATTCAGACAGCGTACGAATCATTGCTTAAATACTTAATCTGACCTCCAAAAATCCAGACACGCTGAGAGGGGGTGTGGAGGCTGCTGTCTTTGTAACCCAAGTGCTGCTTCTCATTATCTCGTTCGCCCTGTGTACGGTGTCCTTGCTATTACTTGGAAAGCACATTGACTGTGCATTTTTTCCGCAAGTTTCAGCCCGTTGTTGCGAGTTGCAGCCGGGGGGGGGGGGCGTGTGAACGAGCTCCTGCCCTCCCAAAAAATAAAAAATACTCACTGACCGAATCAAATTTAAGTCACTTCGGAAACTCCTGGGTCTGCTCCATCTATTTGAACTCGCGTACGCTCCTTCTCCGCCACTGCGTTCCTCCAAGGAATGTCGCCTGGCATTTCCATCCCTGCACGCAGCACGGTCTCAGTCCAGACTGTTTCTCATCTGTGGTTCCTTAGTGGTGGAACAAGCTACAAAACTGCTATCAGAACATGAGCGCCCCTCTCTGTCTTCCAGAATCTCCTGAGGCCTCATCTCTGCCTCCTCTACCTGCTCTCCTAACACCTCGAACACTCTAACATGCCTAGCTTATACACTTGCAGTGTACTACTACTTCTACTACTTCTTTACCTGATCTCCTGCACTTATTAAAACAAGGTCTCCTACTGCACTGAAGCTTTGGGGTCAGACCTATGTTCCCACATTTCTTAGAACTTTTGAAAATTAGGGTTAGGGCTGTGGGAACATAGACACGCTCCCGAAGCTTTAGTGATGTCCCTCACTTGTAAGTCGCTTTGGATACAAGTGTCTGCCAAATCAGTGAATGTAAATGTAAATAACTCCTACTGGTAACACTCTCAGAATAGCTAAAGCACCATGTTTTTTTGGTTCTGTTCAACACTTTAGCTCTGGAAGCCTCTGGGGAACACCAGCAACACTTTAGAGTGTGAGTCTGAAGTAAGAGAAGTATTTCACATAGAGTTTCAGTGTTTTACTGTGAAAGATAAACATCCAAGCCTGACTGCAGCCGTTCATCCTGCTGCTGCCGCTGCGAGTCCGATGAGATCAGGTGTGTTTATTTTGTAGACCTTTTCATCCCTTCCCCCTGCCGCCCACCTGTACTGCACCTGACGTCAACCCCGCTGAGACACACACGCTCACGGTCAGCGTATTAAACACACACACACACACGCAGGCTAACAAGCAAACACATGAATACATGACCAAAACACCCCTGAGCCGCTCGTACAGTACAGCACCATCATCGTCTCTTTCTCCCATTTGAATTCTTTTCAAAGCAAGTTATTCCTTCAAAGAGACACTCATGGCAACTACAACCCAACTTGTGGCCCTCACACACACACACACACACACACACACACACACACACATTTTTGTCCCCATCTGGTCACCATTCAGCAGGATGCGTGCTTTCTCTGTTGCTGTTCGTTGAAGCGAACACTCTCATAACCCTCATTCAGCTCTGTCCTGTAAAGGTTCAATTATTGATCTTTGACCTTTAGCAACCCCTATTGGTGGCTGTCAGGAACTAAATACATTATTTCATGCATTTTGCATTAGGCAATAGCTGCGTTATGAATGTATCATTTAGCAATATTGCTTCGAAGGAATGCCATGGCAATATTCATGTAAAGATGTGGCCACAAGAGAAGGGCTTAGAAAACTAAAGGGATATTAAAGAGTCACATTAGGAGATGGATATCAGTTTCCTCGCTGTGCGTCCAACGCGCATGAAGGTCTGGGATGTAGCCTAGCTTAATGCAAAGACAGGAATCGGGGAAACAGCTTGCCTTGCTTTATCATTTCCAGCCATAATAATCATAAAATATGTGAATTTGTTGTGGGACTGACATCATAGATCATGGATTATAGATTATCTCAACATTAAGCTAATGCTAATTTCTGTGCACTAAGCATCTACAAATTTTTTTTAATATTGCTAAGCTTTTTTAATTGACATCTGATTCTAATAGGGCTGGCCAATACCACAACATTTCTTTTCAATCTGATACTAAGTAATACGGGGTAAAATCACAGATACCAATACTTGTTATTATTAAAAGCAGCTCATGTATTTTCATGCAGGAGAGAGCAGTGTCATGATTTATGAGGTATATGCATCATCAATTGGCTAAAACTAAATGATTTGCCAAAGATTATCAATCATTTTAATGATGGTAGAATTTCTACCTGCTACCTGTGAGACCTGTGTTTGAGTCCCAACAGAAGCATGTATGTAGTATGTAATAATAATAATAATGATAACGATAGTAATACTGTATAGTACTTTTCAATACAAATACAAAAGTGCTTCACATGAGTTAAATACAAAACATCGAACAATCAAAGTGAAATGTAGAAGAGAGGCTGTTCCACAGTTCAGGGCCCTGACAGCAAAGGCCCCGTCTCCTTTGGTTTTCAACCGAGACCTTGGAATGACCAGCGGTGAACTACCAGAGGATCTCAGACTGAGTCCTGGCTCATAGTGGGATGAAAGAAAAATCAGAAATATAGGGGTCAGCCCAAGCCTGGCCTTAAAAGTAATTACGTGAAGCAGAACAAAAAGTGGCTTCATTCATTCATGCAGCACTTTGTAAAAAAAAAAAAAAGGGCTAAATGGATGACAATACTCCCCTTTCATACAGGCATCACTGCATTCATTTTTTTTTTAATTATTTTTCGGGCATTTTTGCCTTTTCCTAATGCGATAGGGACAGTGAGAGAGAGACAGGAGTTGCTTTTATGTGCTGTAAATGGCGAGTTTGCGCTGTGTGGTGCGCTGCACGTTGCTTCATGTATGAGTGCGCACGACATGACAGCAGCAGTGGCAAAGAGTGGGTGCACTTATTTTTGTTTACAACAGTGGAACATTGTTTGCACAGACAGTTCTACTCTGAGTCCAACATAAAAGAGAGAAACTGAAACTGGTATCGATCCTACTGACACTAGAAACCACCTTCAAAAACAAGACGTGGTATCGAAAGTATGAGCCGCTCACCCCTAGTTTCTAACCAGCAAACAGCTAGAGAGCTAACATTATCCAGTTGATGTTAACATGTTAGCTAACAAGAAACCTGCTGGAATATTACAGGGACACTCCTGCCTGTTGTTTGACAGTGTTGGAGTTGTTGGAAGATGTGTGTGTTCGGTTGTGATGGCGAGCAGCTTCCCCTGCTTTCAGTCTCAAGACAAAAACATGTTCTGGATCCACCTCTGTACTGGGTGCACAAGAGTCATTAGACTCAGGAGACTACAGAGAACAAACTCATTTAATGCAGCAGTCCTACAGTATTAGAGACCTACAGGAACATAACTGAAGTATGTGCTTTAGTCTGATAAGTACCATAATTATAATATTATCTGCATGTGAATGAAGCCACTGAGTCGCTGGTAATGAGTCAATTAAAATCATACTTTTTACACATTTAAAACCATTCAACTCTCTCTCTCTCTCTGTGTGTGTGTGTGTGTGTGTGTGTGTGTGTGTGTGTGTGTGCGCACCAAGTGTGTATCAGCCTGTATTTTCATTAGAAATTTGTGGTTTGTGTTTCAGAAGGTCTTCATTTTAAGTGTTTTACAGTCTTGTCTGTTTTAGTTCATGTTGGCATGTTTTTCCCTCCCCACTACACACACACACACACACACACCAAACTCTCTGGTTTGCCATATTTGGGCAGGGCGGGTTACTGGTCATCGAGGCCTCCAGATGTTCTTACAAACTCAATTGTTCCACATTCAGACTCCAAACCAAAACCAGTGTTCGAAGAAATTTACCAGAACTCGCTGCGAATGAGATTGAAGAAAACTAAAAACCAGTGAAAATGGCCAATTTAGTTATTTTAATTACCCAAACTGCATTCAGGAGTGTGTTATACCGTATTATATCCAGCTGTTTATCCAGATGTTACACTAAAATACTGGATCTTGATAAAATTCACATCTTCAATGAATTTTGCATCTTTTCCTCTCAAAATGCATTTGTTGCTACGTGGCATTTTGTTAGGGAGAAAATTATATAGACTATTTTCGGGCGTGTGTTTTGATGAAGTGACGAGCTCGTCCTCACCTGTCCTCTCCCCTCTCTCACCCCTCTCTCTCCTCGTCTCCCTGTGTTGACTTCAGTATTTGTGGTGAACCACACCACAGCAGCTGCAGAGCCCTTTGATCCATCACTCTACTCTATTAGAGCTCTCTTATGGACTTCACATCACACACACACACACACACACACACACACACACACACACACACGCAGAGAGAGAGAGAGAGGGATGGTCTGTAGCCTGTAATTTGCCTGTGGTTTAATAAAGTTCTGTAAGACAGACTGACTCAGCGATGAACTGAGCTGTGAGGTGCTTTACTCACATAATATATGATCATATTATTATACTGTAGTTATTCATTATGATACCATAGATTAACATTGTCATATTATCAATTCTTTAAAGATACACTATCATACTGTAGAGGTACATTATAATGGCAGCCAACCACATGCACACACTATGGAGAAACATTATCATACTGTAGAATTACATCATTATGCCACAGAACTACACTATTACCTTGTAGACCTACATTATAATACTATAAGAATACATCAGTATAAGGTTTGTGATTCCTGATTTGATTCGATTTGATTCGATATGATTCAACATCGATTCAGTCAGAGATATTTTAGTTAAATACCAGTTTTGCTTTGAAATGAATGAGATTCTCAAAGAACCAGTGCTATAAATTGCACCTCTAACCTGGTGCATTATTAAAAATATTTACTGTTTATGTTACAAATGGACACGAGCAGTGACATTATGCACTTTTTATTTAGACACACTAACGCTATCTCAAGGAATGATAGGTAGGTAATAGCAGGTACAGAGAGCTTCTTCTTCTATCGGCTATTTATTGCACAGATGGATTTGCTTTTGTCCAGCTTTTTGATGTCTTCATAGTTTATAAATCTGAAATGCAGCCACACATCTGCCTTTAGACCTGTGCCTTCAGTGGAGCCGCGGCTGCCATGTTTTTGTCTCTTACGTGACCAGATCTCGTTGCACAGGAGGGATGGTCACGCAAGACTTACGGCTTCACACATCCACAGGAGACGGTAAAAGACACATCGTAAAGGTCCATCTCTGGATTTTATGAATCGATATGGGATTATTCATCATTTGAATCGGAGATTCATTTTTTTCAACCCAGCCCTAATCAGTATTCTATAGAACTACATTATGATAGAACTACATTACCACACCAAAATCTACATAATAAAATACATATTGTAGTAGTGCGTAGACATTAAGAAACAAATTTACATTATGATACTAAAGAACTACACTGTAATACCATTGAATACACTGTCATACAATTGAACTATGTTATAATATTACAAACTATATTATCATGAACTACATTTATATCAGGAATATTTTGTTACTATTAAGGAGCTAAACTATCAGAATGTAAAAGTTCATTATTATACCATATCATTACATCATGTTGCTATAAATCGACATTGTCGTCACGTGTTGTCATCATTACAGTCAACAATGTATAGAACCATCACTGAGCACAGACATGGGTTACAATCCCGACCACACACATGACCACTTGTTGTCATGAGGCTTAAGTTTTATACTTGACTTTGATATCAACTGAAACATCTCCATCACAAGTGACCAAACTTGTCATATCATAAAGTCCTATCACCACTCTTACCACTAATGCTGTACAGTACAAATACCTGCAGAACCTCAGTGTATCAGAGCAGCAGACACATTTGTAAATGTAAGATTCACACAGAACAATTCACAGCCAGAGGCTTGGGAAGAGAAAAGTAGTTATTTGTGTAAAAGGTGTCACTGTCTTATTAGTGTCTAATAAACAGTTTTCCACTCAGGTGATCTGTGTGGACGATTATTCTTTGACAACTTCACAACAACGCCCCGATTGAGGGGAAATAAATGCTTCCCCGGTAGAGATCGAATTATCGGCTCTCATCGCCGCCTCGCGCTCTTGCGAAGTCTTCAGATTCCCATGCACTCGCTCCAGCTCTCCCTCTCTGGTTCAGTCGCTCCTCTCTTCTTTTCGCACCCTCCTCTCTCATCAGAGGTGAAAATTTACCCGAAGGGAGTATCTCTTTTCTTCCCTCTCTCCTCTCTCTCTCGTCTTGACACCTTCCTCATCAGTTCTGCCAATTTTCCCCAAAGGTGTGCAGCGGCTCGCTGACTTGCTGCAGGAAACGATAACAAAGCCTAGAAGAAAATTTGAATCACCTGTTCGAACTGTTTGTTTTCAGACTTAGAACCTAACGAAAGCAGGATCTGCATATTACATTTATTGTTGCATGTTTGACATTGTGATTTGATCAGAATTTAAAATATCCGTAAAGGTAAACGCAGGGCTGAGAGCAAGGAAAAATGTCTGTGCCAGAAATGTGTCCGGGGGTTAGCTGTAGGCTACAAGCCAGCTGGATGACGGCTGCGGCGCATATCCTGACCTGTTACAGAAAGACACGAACACCAAATCTAATTGTTTCTAAATGTGAATCTTCACGTTAACTTGAAAGGTCCAAATGGAAGACAAATGCATCACCTGCTCGAGCATTCCTCAGTCGGAAACCATAGTCTGGTAATTGTATCCAAGTCCAAGCACGACTTTCGAAGCCATGAAGAACAGCGGCTCCAATACGCCTATCTTTAAAAACTTTCCAACGCTTGTTCCTCTGTTGGTCTCTAAACAGCGTATGTGGCGTAACAGACCTACTGTTGGCAAACCGCTGCCAAATTAGTCCAAAAGATTGCGATGATGATATGAAAACAAAACCAACAGCCTATTCATTGCAGTGCTTTTTCAAAGTAGCGCGGTCACGTGCCTTATTGAGCTGACACTTCACTGAGCAAGAAAAAAAACAACAATACACATATAATTATGTATTTTCAAATCAAACATGGCCCCGGCCCCATTCTGGAGAATTTTAAGCCATGTAAACGTTTGTTGTCCTAAATTACAAAAAAATAAAATTTTGACAATCAAAATTTCTCTGTTTTGTCACTTTCTCCTCAGCGGCTGATTTTAACAAGGGTAATCAGCCAGAAAGTTTTGGCTGATTATTTGCAGTTTGATTGACAGTTTGAGTCACGTGTGTCGTGTGATTTTTTTTTCTTTTGTTGAAAGGAACTGTCAAGGTGAGAAAGTGTCACTTTCACAGCCTTTGTCTCCTCTTGCTGTTCATCCTCTCACGCTGCCGTTGTTACATCTTTCCTTTAGCTTTCATTAATGTAATGAATGTGTTGGGGGGGGGGGGGGGCATCTCTGCTGGATGTCGGGACATACAGTATCTGCAGAAGATTGCCAGGGATGGATCAGAGGGAGAAGTGTTAAAGCGAGGACAGGAGGAATGATATGGATGAGAAATGATGTGTTTCTCTATCTGTAGGTATCCTGTGCATGTACTGTATGTACAGTGAATAACTGTGGTTTCTATTATGGTGCATTACTGGAATTACTTTACTATCATTTTGTAAACTTGGAATTATCCAAAATGTCATGTGGGTTTTTTTTTTTTGTAATTGAGTCTTGGTGCCAAAAAAAAAAAAATGAATAAATAAATAAAAGCTGCTCCAAAGATAAAAGTAGTAAATCTTAAAATAAGGAGGAAGTGTTTTATTTGCATCATTGCATTTTGGTGTGAGGTTGATTTTTGTGCTAAGCTGCATTATGATAAACAGAACCGCATGAAGAAATGTAAGCTGACAGTTGTAAAAAACAAAAAACAAAACTGTAAATCAATTGCCAGACATTTGTAGTGCTCAGAGGATGAATCCTACTAGCAGCACTATGACTTGTTGGTTCTTATTGAAATGTCTTGATAATTATCTGAGTAGGAGACAGATGATATCCATGGAGCCAAGATGATGAATCCTAATAACTGTGGGGATCTCTTGAGTTGATGTTTGACATTTGTGGTTCAAAGAACAATGTGTGAACAGCTATTGGACTGATAGATCACTATGAAACCCGCTGCACACATGCTGATAATGTGGCTGTGGACTATTGGTCGTGTTATAGCCTGTTATCTGCTATTGCTACTCAATACTAACAGTATTAAAGTTTTCCTTACCTATAATTGTAGTAATGGTGCCATGCAATTCCATTATTGCATATACACTTACTTGGCAGTTTATCAGGTACACCCAGCGAAACCTAATGCAACCGATACAGTCCTGCAATAAATCCTCCTTCATGAAGGTGATAGTTCTACTGTTCAGTGTTTGTTGAAACTGTGTAAAAGAGGTGTTGATTGAACTGTATGATCACTGTGGAGGCTGCAGTTTGCAGTGCTGTTGAGCTGTATTGCATTATTTGTTGTTTAGCCTAGCCTCATTGATTTGAATGGTGTGGGCAAAGTAATAGGAACACCTGTCAACATAACACAGCGCAACCACAGACTGCACTTTGTTGTATTAGACTGCATTAGTTCTAGCAAGCTGTACCTAATAAACTGAGGTAGATCTTTTAGCTGGGCATTCCTCAGTTTACTACTCTATAGGTTTATTTAACTATATATTATATAGGAAGAGGAGGATAAGTAATAAAGAAGAGGAGAATAAAGGTAGCTGAGAAAGCAGAAGGTATGGAAGAAGCAAAAGCTAGAAGAAGGTCAGAGGAGATAAAGGAGGAGAGGCAATGACCGAAGATGAGGACACAGGGACAGAAAAAAAGAAGAAAGAGGTTGAAGGTTGAAGATGAAAGAAGGATGAAAGAAGACCAAGAGTAAAATGAACTGACAAAAGGTATAGGAGCCAGAGGAAAGGCGGAATGGAAGAGGAACACTGAAAGAAAGATGGAGAAGAACAATGGAGACAAGAAAAAAAAATTCCTGCAGCACGGAGCAGACCTCAGTCCACCGACACCTCAACACCCCCCCCCCCCCCCCCCCCTCACTGACAGAACGAGCTCTGTGAACACACACCTCAGAATGAGTCTTAATTGACTGTGCAGACTTTTAATTACACCACTTTCTTCTCCACAGAAAGGTGAAGTGTGAAAAGAGACATACGTGTGTGTGTGTGTGTGTGTGTGTTTCAGTGTGTGTGAGTGACACTCATTGCCTGTTACCTGACTCATGGGTCCCTGTTTAGTTCAAGAAAAGGCTGAAATTTCACAACTTCATTAATTAAAGATCCTGATATTAATGACTGATGACTTCCATATAACTGTTCATGATTTCCCTCTTAAGGATAATTCTGGTTTATTCTAATTTGTGTCTTATTTTGGTAGCAGGCTTACTGTCCATGTACCTGCCTAGTTAATACCTGACAACTCGGATCAATACAAGAACCACTTGTAAGAACAGATTTGGTCTTTATTGGCAAATATAAGTGATTTTTCACTCTTCAGTAACATTTTTGTGAACGAAACCTCCCAAAAAATGGAGCGGAACAGGAAGACTTATATGGCATTTTTAGGTGATGTTAATAATGAAATTATGAGTTAGGATAAGAATAAGAAAATGAACTTGCACGGGGGCTGAATGTGTCATCACAGTGAGTGGAGCCAGACCAAGAGTTTCCAGATTAACCACTTTATTTTGAAGGTAAAACCACTTGAAATGCTGATAATAAATCCACGTTGTACAGTAAAATTGTGTGTGCACAAATACAGCAGTACACCAGGTTAAAGTTTATGCAAGAAGATGGTCTTTAAACTGACAGATAATTCTCATTTGATGTGGAGTATGAAGGTCAAGTGATAGAGGAGGCGGTCACTGTTGCCTTGCAAGCGTGTTGCACTGCTCGAAGGTAATCGCTGGAGAAGTGAATAATACAATTAAACTGCTGTATTCTTTATTCTTTCAGTTCTATTTAGGTTGGACAAAGTAATAAATGCAAAACTTTAAAATGTGGGAATGGGAGAAAGTGGCCCGCCTCTAAAGCGTAGCGTTATCCATGATGAATATTAATGCAAACATAATGTCCGGTTAATCAACTTAAAGGAACAATTTCTGTTTTACAGTTGTATTATTCTAGAGTTTTCCCCTCAGATTGTTCAGTGTGTGTGTGGTGGTCAGTGGTGTAAAAGACTTCCTCCAGCTCTGTTCAGGATGTTTGGCTGGGGAAATATCTGATAATGAAAACCACACAAAAAAGAAAAAAAACGTTCTTGATCCTCACCGAGTGAAATCTGTTCATTGTAACATTTTCTTTTTGTGAAAACCAGCCAGTTTGGTCCATGAGATCAGCCTCTAGCGGTAAGCTTGATGTAAACATGATGGCGTATGAGCCTGCCGGTCACATGACCCTCATTGGTCACGTGATCCTCTCACTACAAGTCGAGGCGTTTCCTCAAGCGTCTCTCAAACTGTGGTGGACGTTTGTAGCAGAGAATTTGTTTTTTCTGATTTTGTTTTTTTATACCGTTGGCCTTCATTTCCTCTTCCAGGTACAGTAAGCTAACCTGAGAGTTGTTTAAACCTGTCTGATTGTCTGACTGCTTGAGTTTCCTGACCTATCTGACTTCCCTTTTCAGTGATGTCACTGCATTCCCAGATCATATGCTACATTCACATCACATCGTTTAAACAGTAATTACAAGCAGCCGAGTGGGAATTCACTTGTAATGCAGAGTCAGAGATGACATGTCAACAAGCTGCAAATGCACCACCATCGAAATAAATGTCAGTTCAAATTGTTTCAGCTCATTTTACAGGAGCTAAATACTGTCTGTTTGTATCTGGTTTCACTTGATGAACTGTTACGAATAATTAACACGCCAAAAAAGTTGATTCGGGTTGTTTTTCTGGCATGTCTACAGAGTTAGCACTCATGCTCAACCACTAACGCGAGCTAACCTCCTGTTCTTCCCAGTCCTCTGACATTGCATGAATGGAGTATAATGGAGCATTAGCAAATAACGGTACAGTGTCATTAAGACTGAAGGAAGTGATGGACAAAACTATTAAAATAAGATCCATGATATAACAAAGTGGGAATGTGTGTGTGTGTGTGTGTGTGTGTGTGTGTGTGTGTGTGTCCTCAGGCTGAAGCAGGTTGAGGAAATCTGTATTCCATTAACTGGTTTAGCTTCAGACCCAGCCCTCATCTCACCCTGTTTGGTGCAATGATGCTCACAACCTGCCGCACAGCCACATCTGGTTGTTCAAAGGCCCCAATGTGTGTGTGTGTGTGTGTGTGTACGTGTGTGTGTGTGTGTGTGTGTGTGTGTGAAGGTATTTTCCCAGCAGCTGCCTGCAATCTCTGCAGTGCTTTGGTGTCTCTCTCACACACACCAACTCGTACAAACACACATTATTAAAACCATTAGTTGATGTGAAACAAGGCTTTTCTTCTGCCCCAGAGCAGTGTGTGTGTGTGTGTGTGTGTGTCTGTGTACAGTATGTGTGTGTTTATGTGTTTCTGTTCTGACCAGCAGAAAGAAATGCACATGTTAACCTGTAAAAGTAAAAGGTTAATGAGAAGCAGACAAAGTATCTTTGCTCTTGCTGCACATTTGGAGTAAAACAACTTGTTATTTAACGTAAGCTTTAAAAAGTAACGCTGAATCTAACTTTTTTAATATGTTAATTATATACAGTTGCTATTATAGCCATGCTAGCAGACTGTCAGTCCACCACGGTCCAGACCTTGAAATTTCCTCTAGCATCATCGTTAGGTTCAAATATCAATCTATTCAAAACTTTTTAAACGAATGACACTCCCGTCAGCCTCATCTTTTCTTCGTGCTTGGTGCTAATTTCAAAGTGTTAGCATGATAGCACACTAAACTAGGATGATGACAGCGGAGAGCATAATACCTGCTAAACATTAGCATGTTAGCATTTGGCTAAAAGTGGCACTGTGCCTAATTACAGCCGAATAGATCCACTTGCATGGGTGTATGAACCATCATGAACCTTAAGCCAAGAACACACTGGGTTTTCATTTTGGAGCTCCATGTTTCCGGGTTAGAGCGGACACGCTGCCTGTGTGACATGCATGTGAACACGTGTGCTTTTCTGAAGCGGGTCAGCGACGGCAGCCGCCACGCTCATGCAACGCAGGCAGTTTGTTCCCGGCGTTACCTGCCGAAAAAAATCTGTCATGTTGCCTTGTACCTTGGGGGGCGTGGCTTATTCACTCTGATCTGGGCCAACAAGGGTCCAACTAGCAAAATATATAAAAGGTGAAATTAACTCTGAGAGTTTGATTTCCCTGAAACCAGGGATTAGCAATTTATTGAGATGAGTCAGAATTTACTGAACTGTAGTTACATGCATACCTCCTGTCGAATTATAATAAAATAAATAAATACATTTAATAAAGTGTTACTGACAGTATCTGACTGCAGACTCAGGATTTACTGCTCAGCTTTGAGATATAAAGCTACACAATTTTGGAATAACACACTTTAAAAACATCTCTCTGCAGATGAATTGATAATTTAAGAAAAGAAGAAAGAGACTTACAATAAATTCATTGATGTTGTTTTGTCTGCAGTGACTGTGTTTCAGCTCCCTGATGTTTAGTTGATATGATGCTAATGATTCTCTCTGAGTTCAAACCTGAACATCTGTAGGGCTTACACACACGCACGCACACACACACACACACACACACACACACACACACACACACACTCTCTTGCTGTTTCTGCCTTTGTTTTTCTCTTTTCATTGTTCACTTTATTTACTAAATCTGGTTCGGGTTTGTGGTTCAACATCAGGACTGCTTCCTCTTTGAAGTTGTATTTCTTTCACTTGAGAAAATGTGTTTTATCATACATCATATATAGTTATTATAATATGAAATGATAGCACAATAGAAGCTTTAATCAATGACACAATTCCCCCAAATTAATTGACACGGACGACACAGAGTCTTGGGCAGTTTCTGCTAACTCTTCCTTTAAAGTCGTGTTGAGGAGAATGAGCAACACACACGAACATGTACGTACTATAAGATAAGGCAGAGCACCAAGAAAAGCAGCTGTAGAAAGTGACTGTCTTTTTGTTTTCAACGTACAGTGAAAATGTTTTGCTCGGTTTTCAGGTTTGGCCTCATCTTGTTCTTATCTTACAGACATTACAGTTTCCACCTGTGACATGAACTTTATTGGTTTTTCTACTGCTGAGACAACAGACGCTCTCTGTATAACTGTTACATAATGAATGAATGTTTTGTCTTTGTGTGTGTGTGTGTGTGTGTGTGTGTGTGCTGGTTTCATGCTGACTATAAGACAGAATGTTCTGGAAGAGGACAGACCAACTGTGGCTGATTCCACAGGTGTGTGTGTGTGTGTGTGTGTGTGTGTGTGTGTGTGTGTGTGTGTGTGCGTGTGTGTTTGTTTTGTCCTTCTGAGGACCAGTTACAGTTCTACACCTTGAGCGCGAGGACATGTTTTGCGCAGTAGTCACTGTCTTTTAGAGGATTAAAGGGCCAGTTCACCCAAATTACAAAACATAGTTCTCAGATTAGTTTGTGCTGCTAACAATATTGACAAGGCATATTCAAAAGATTAAAGAGAGACATGTCTTTCTAGAAACACTGTCCCTGTTACTTTGGAGAATCCACAGCACTCATCAGGATTACTTCTTTAATAGAAGTAGTTTCAGTTCTGTGATCTGAGTAAACTGACCTTTTGAAGGCACCATGCATTACATTACTTCTATTGTGTAATGTAATGTAATTCTGGTCTTGTATAAGCCAATCAGCCAAGTCATGGAGAGAAAGAGCTGACAGAAGGAAAAAAGGCCAAAGGGCAGGCTTGTTTAAAAATGATGTTAACTTTTTTGGGGATATGAGGGTGTTGTATATTCTGTTTTAGCTACACAATGAAGAAACTTCTTCTGCTTAGTACAAGAAACAAACACTTCTCAGGGCACGCCGGTGGCTCACGTGGTGGAGAGCATACAGCCTATAGGCTCAGTCCTTACCGCAGCGACCCGGGTTCAAATCCAACCCGAGCCATTTCCAGCATGTCACCCATCTCTCCCTCCCCAACTCTCTGTCACTCTCACTGTCCCTATCACATTAAAGACAAAAACAAAAACTTTAGATGTTCTGGTATCAGCTCTGATTCAGCAAAAGACGGGATTTAGGATTGATCTGCCGACAAACGGCAAGAAGGTTTTGGGTTCAAACCTGGTTTGAAGCAGGTTTAGGTTGATTGGTGACTCTAAATTGCCAATAGGTGTGAATGTGAGTGTGAATGGTTGTTTGTCTCTAAATGTCAGCCCTGTGATTGACTGGCGACCTGTCCAGGGTGAACCCTGCCCTCACCCAATGTCAGCTGAGATTGGCTCCAACCCCCTGTAACTCATAAAATGATAAGTGGTATGGATAATGAATGAATGAACGAACGAATGAATGAATGAATGAATGAATTAACGAATTTCCCCAAATGGATATAGATTTTAATTCTCATGTAAGTGGAGTAGAGTTAGAGTCCAGTTTAAATTAAGCCTGTAGTTTTTGGTCCACTTGGGGCAGTGGGATTAAACTGTGAACAAATCACTGACCTTTCATCAACTGGTTGCAAATGTTTTAGCAAATAGTTGCTTATGATAACACAGTCTTACATAATAAATAGTATACCAGCGTTCAAGAGACTGCAGTTCATTGAAACAGAGCAGAGCACAGTCACTACACTGCTCTTAATTCACATAAAATATGAGTGTAAACATTTTAAACTGAGCAACACTGATCATCATGAAGTCTAAACGTAATTAATGATAAAATTAAATTAAAATTATTTCAGTGTGGGAACTAACGGTCAGAAAAAAGGATCAACAGGAGATTATACCGCAATCTGCTCAATGAGAGCACACACACACACACACACACACACTCACACACACACACACTCACACACACACACACACACACTCACACACCTACACACATACACACTCACACATATTCTGATTAGAATTTGGAAGCTAAGCTTTCCAACAATAAATGACCTTTTGTTTAAATATCAACACACAGAAGGTGCTCAGGCTCACGGCTGCCAAAAATCTGAGTCCGTTCATTAAGATGTGTGTGTTCATTATAAGGGAGATGAGCTAAAAATAAATAATTCCCCTGGTGGTCCAACAGTGGAAGGTGCAAACTAAACCCAGCAGATTTAAGATTTAGCACAGCGTGACACTTTAAGAAAAAAAAATCTAATAGAAAAGCAGAAGAGAGGAGAATGAGCTTTCAACCAGAGCCTCCAGTTTGGGCTCCCCGGCTCTCTGCTCCCTCACAGGTCAGCACTGTGAAGGCAAAGTTCACAGGAGCTGAACTCAAATCAAAGATTCAAGCCCTGCAAGCAAGTCCGCTGCTGTTCCACTGAAATGCATTAATGTCGCCACATTTTAAATGCTGGTGTGACCAGGCCTGACGTTTAAAACTGTGACTCACACATTCACAGTACATCACTGCTGACAGCTGTGTTTTGGTTTTCACAGGATGTAGTGAACATCATCAGAAAGGTTGGAGTTCAAAGCACTGAGTACACTCAAAAGGGGTGCACCGTGTGTGTGTGTGTGTGTGTGTGTGTTTGTTGTGGCTCTAACAAACACACGTCTTGTATCCACTGAAAAAGCTGAGCACAAGCTTTGCGACTGAAGTGGTTCTGTTATTTTTATATAGCATCTGAGCACACCGCAGCCCTTACACACAGACACACACACACCACAAAGAGCAGACCTCAGCGGCAGCCATGGCCGGGCTGCATGTGTTGGCAAAATGGAACAACCTCTCTTCAAGTACCTCTGTATGTGTGTGTGTGTGTGTGTGTGTGTGTGTGTGTGTGTGTGTGTGTGTGTGTGTTTGTGCGTGTGTGTGTGTGCGATGACTTGACTTTGGTAGAAACCAACAAATTCATGGTTACGGCTTCGCCCCTTCTTCCTCTCTCTCTCCCCTCTCTCCCTTCTTCTTCTTCTCTATTTTTACTTTTCCTGCCTTTTCTCTCTCTCTAGCTGTAGGTCATTCTCTACCTCGCTCTCTCCCCTCACTCTCCCTTTCCCAGAATATCTCTCAACTTTTCCCTCTCCCTCTCTCTCTCTCTCGTTTCTGTTTGCTGACTCTGCACCTCTGCCTTCCTTTTAAACCTCTCAACACGCTCTCTCACACACACACACACACACACACACACACACACACACACACACACACACATACAGCACTGCACTTAAGCACAATAGTTATATTCAAATGTGCTCCCACATGGCTGCTGTGAGTCCATGTCCAGTCAGCAGAAGTTGGAGTCGAACACGGCAACCTACATCTGAAGTTAATAAATCAAAAACAAGGTAAAAATAATCAACAGTTTTTTTGTTAAAGATCATTTGGGGGATTTCTTCTGAGCACTGAGAGACAGACAGGGTATATAATGAGACTAAGATCAGCTGCATCTTTCAATTAAAATAATTATAATATTATAGTTGATAGGAAAAATACATCATCTACATCAGTGATGATGGTGAAAAAGATGAGGATTATGATAAAGGGACTGATGAAATAAAGAAAATAACGTACACTGGAGACTGTTGATAATGAATATTTCGGTGATGGTGATGAAGGTGGGAAAGACAAAAGAGACACTGATGATGAAGGTGTGATCATTATGGTGAAAATGAGAGTAACGATGAAGATGACTAATGGCGATTGGCTCAATATTAACCACAATGATAATGATAATGAATATAGTGATGATGAGAACGATGAAGGATAAATAGTGATGATACTAGTGACCATGATGATGGTGTGATAACAATGAGAAGGGCAGTGTGATGATACTGATGATGATGATGATGATGATGATGAAGCTGTTGAGAACTATGATGGTGATGTAAGTGATGATGATATTAGCAGATTAGAATGATTGACAAGGTGAGGTGGGGATGATGATGATGATGGTGGTGAAGATGATTATGATGATGATGGTGAAGATGATGATGATGATTATGATGATGATGATAATGATGATAAAGATGGTGAAGATAATGATGATGATGGTGAGAATGATGAAAATGATGATGATGGTGGTGAAGATGATGATGATGATGATGGTGATGATGATGATTATGATGATGATGGTGAAGATGATGATGATGATTATGATGATGATGGTGAAGATAATGATGATGATAAAGATGATGATGATGATGATGGTGATGATGATGATGGTGAAAATAATGATGATGATGATGATGATGATTATGATGATGATGATAATGATGATAAAGATGGTGAAGATAATGATGATGATGGTGAGAATGATGAAAATGATGATGATGGTGGTGAAGATGATGATGATAATGATGATGGTGAAGATGATGATGATGATGATCGTGAATATGATGATGATTATGATGATGATGATAATGATGGTAAAGATAATGATGATGATGGTGAGAATGATGATGGTGACGATAATGATGTTAATGATGATGGTGATGATTATGATGATGAACCTGTGCGAGTGATGATGAAACTAACGATGATGAAGACTGAATTTAAAGATGACATGAGAATATTTACATTATTCATGATTCTTGTGATTATAGTGATGACGAGATTAACGAAGATTAGGTTGATGATGAAGCCAGTGAGGATGAAGATGATTAGAACAGATTAGATTGGGATGATAATAATGCAACTGAATGACTATGATGATGACAATATTTACGTTAGGATCATAGTAAAGATGACGAGGTTAACAATGATTAGGCTGGTGATGATGATGAAGCTGGTGAGGATGAAGATGATGATGATGGTGATGAAACTGATTAGTAATCATTAGTAGTCATTACAGTGATGCCTGCCTGATATGACTGCCTACATGTGGATATCTAAAGACTGTGCTGGGGTTTTTTAAACACTGTTAGACTAAATAAAATAATAATAAATATATACAAAAAGATGACTGGCTGTTAAAATGTCAAGTTAAGTGTGTCCACCCATGATCCTTAGCATCCTACCTGACCACTCACTGTCACTTTAATTACTGACCGTGGCTGAAGAGAATCTGTCACATTGCTAATGAGGACGATGGAAGTGATGATAATTTGTTAGATTAAGCACAACAATGACTTTGGAGAGAACAAAGTTATTACTAAGTTGAATGTTTGCAGCATCCGGTTCTCTTGCAGCTGCTGGAGATGATCAGCTGCCTCGCTGGTGAGTGTGTTTACACCAAGTCTGTGTCCTGAGTGTCTCTGTTTTTGCAGGAGAAGCTTGTGTCTCCTAAGTGTAAAATTTACTTTTAAATGGATGTAAATGCCTGTATTTACTGGCAATTGACTTAAAATGAATTTTTAATCATGCACTTTATTTGTTTCTGCTTTTTCTTCACGTACACACTGCAAGAGAGGTAGAAAAGAGGGAGGGAGAGAAATCGTTAAACCTCCATTAAGTCTCTTCCTGCTCTCTGTGATCACCTACACTGTGTTTTAATTCACACAAATTCACGTAAATGTGACATACAGTATTTCTGTTTGTAGGTATGAAATCTGACCACAGCTAATAAATACTACGTTGACCAACAGCTGCGGATCGAGTCAGTATTTTTACTGTCGCCACATCAACAAAAGCCCAAGTTAATGGCAGCAGGTGCGAGGTGAGACTGGCTATACTGACATCTAAAATGAGTCACAGTGAAGGTTTGAAGCAACACAAGGTTACCACAACCAGGCGAGCTGCAAACGTACACAGTGTTGACTGTGCATGAAAAAGTGGCGGCAGAACGACTTTAAACGGTGATAAATATGGTGGGTGAAGAAGGGGACGCGCCCTTCCCCAAACTTTTTGAGTTCACATTGAGACCTTGACGGATCTTTAATCTGTATGCCAACTTTTCCACCTGAGCCAAGTGTAAGAGCTTTTCTTTTTGCTGATGTACAGACATTTCTTCAACTTTCTAGCAGATGTTTATAAGGGCAAATTCAACATGTACATGAACATCAATGTTTAGAGTTGCAGCGAGAGAACAACTTTTACTTTATAAACAGAAGGAAGTGGCCTGAACTTGACCCCAGCTGCCTCCTTCAAACCACCCCTCCCCTTCTCTTTCTCTCCCACTTTTCCTCCTCACACACTCTCTCACTCTCCCCCCTTACACACACTCATGCTCACTCTCTCTCTCTCACACACACACACACATACATTACATACATACTAGAGACACCTGTGTAAACCACTGCTACCATCTGCTTGGCACCCGCCTCCTTATCCCAAAAAAACAGCTAGGCCAGGGATAACACACACACACACCCACACACACACACCGCCTTCTGGAAACATCCACCCTCACACTCTCACACACAGACTCACACAGACCAAGAATTCTGCAGGAGAGAAGCTTAAACTCGTGAGATGTGACACCTGCTGAGTTTCTCTAAATGAAAAGAGCCTCAGTTACTCTTCAGGTCTTTAACTGTTAATAATCATCACTTTTACCTGAGCGAGCAGGTGAGGCCCAGCCACACTTTTATATATATATATATATATATATATATATATTTGTACTGTATAAAAGTTCTGTGTACCATCACCCATTATTTTAAGAGAATGGCTAAAATACACAGCACATCTGCTTTCACTGATTTTAACTTTCTGACCTATCAGGGAAAATCCCTACACACACACACACACACACGCTGATGTGCCAGCCAAGTGTCGTGGGAGTTACATCAATACCAGGCAATTCTACAGCTCACCATTTACGTCTAGTGCCAGCGATCAGTTCCAGTGCAGGAAGTAGTGAGCCCTATAATGTATGAAACGAAGTGGCGGTTGTGCTGGTGGATTCATGTAGCTTGCTAGACTTTCATGCATTTTCCTTTACGTCCAATCGGTGACCTTCCTGATTACTGTACTGTAACTCCAGTCTTTCCCTAACATGAACTCATGTTTTAGTTATTTCTTATCGGTCGTCTGTGTCAGCAGGTTATTATGACCCATAGTTACGTTTTGTTGCTAGGCGACATCTAGTGGTCATGGTAATTTTGACAGAAGCAAAGTGAAAAGTTGCGACGTAGTATGAAGGGAGACAAAGTCATCGTCAGGAGGAGGTTGTGGTGGATGGATGAATATGACACAGGAGAGCAGCGTTTGATTCCCATGTGAAAGTAGCTGTTCATGTTGTTTCTATTATCCATGACCGTTTGACAGAGTTGACCACATTGTTATTATTGTAACAATGACGACAAAGATTGTCTGCATTTTGATCCAAATGATCTTTTCCTAAACTTAACCAAGCCATGATTGTTATTTTAGTTACCATGGCAACGAAGGTAGGTACACCTTCCGCCATAAGGGTGCTATATCAGGAGACACTCCTCCTATCAGAGGATTGGAAAAATAAAACCTATATGGTTGTTCAGGTTGGAGGACTGGTTGGAATATTTCTCCACCATGTTTTATATAGTGTGTATTTGCTATAATTATAATTTTTCAACTCAGTCAGGGGAAATGGTTGCAAAGTTCATAGCAGCCCAAACTGAGAACTGATTTAAACCGAACCAAAACAGGTTAGATGTAAGAGGATTAGGACCACTAGTGAAAAAACATTTTTTCATAATTCTGACTTTAATCTCAGAAACCTGAGGAAAAAGATGAATTCTGATCCTCTTCCGTACAAAACAACGGCAGCCTGCAGTTTGATGAGTTTGATTACTGGGCCTTGTGTCTTTTGATTGGTATGAGTGATGCCACTTTAATATGTTTCCTGCTGAAAGAAAAGCTGAAATTTCAGTTTCAAAAATAACAATTCTGTAGAAAAAAGTGACAGCAGCCTCTTCCTCTGTGGTGGATGGTTTGAGTGTTTTTAGAAAGAGGGCGCTCAATGAGTTCAGCTGGAGGAGGAGGAGGATGGAGGAATGTTCCAGAACCCTGATACTGGGGACAGATTATGCACACACACACACACAGACACACACACATGCACGCACGCACACACACAGACCACAAAAACACACAAAACAAATTTAAACCAACACTCATCCACTCTTTCGCTGTTCCTCCCTCTCTCTCTCTCTCTCTCCCTCTCTCTCTCTCTCTCTCTCTCACTCTCTCTCTCTCTCTCTCTCACTCTCTCTCTCCAATCTCCAAAAGCACTCAGTTTTACACACTCATATTCTTACACAGACACACACACACACACACACACACACACACACACACACACACACACACACAGTGATCCGGGTGGAATCAAAGGGTATTAGCTGTGCGGTGTTCAGTTCCCCCGGTCCTTTCCCAGCATTCTCCACAGCTGTACGATTACACAGGTGTTTGGCAAAAACACACTGTTAGAGACCGCAGAGGGGCTGAGTATGTGCGCGTGTGTGTGCATGTGTGTATGTGTGTGTGTTTGCGAGAGAGAGAGAGAGAGAGAGACAGAAAAAAATGAATATGCATGTGTGGTTGCATGCATTTAATGTGTGTCTGCTTTCACTGCTTCCCTGCAGGAATGTGTGTTTGTGAGTGTGTATGTGTGTGTGTTTATACCATTAATTCCTCTCAGTGACTCAGCCAAGCTATTTCCTTGACCACCACCATCATCACATTTTATATTCACTTTTAAAGTCACTCTTATTTCTTTCTTCCTCTCTGTCTCTCCATCTTCATTCATGTCTGCAGTTTTCTCTCCGTCTTCTCTGTTAACTTCTGTCAGTGTCCAGTCTTACTGAGGAGTTGAGGACTTTGAATATGGCTGCCAGGGGGTGAACTGTGTTACTTGCCAGTCAGATTTTTTAAATCAACTTAATACGTCACGCAGGTGATCCAATATCTAATACATTAGCTATTTGCTCCTCACAGAGTTGCAGAACACCACTCTTTTTCTAAGACTTTATTTTGAAGGGTGTCATCATGGTTTAGTCATCTAACATGCATACCATGTAACCTCAATGCCCTATGTGCAAATGTACTACTGAGTTAAGTAGTTAAATTGCCCAAAAAATAATCTTCAAACTGAATTTTCTCTGAGCTGTGCGTTCTCTCCAAAAATCAAAACACACCTGAGGCATCGTGGAAAGGTTTTATTAAACCTGATGGCACTGATGATAAAGTGAGGGCATCACCAAAGTCTTTAGTATTCATCTTCAGGGCACCATGAATGTCAGAATCAAATTTAGTTTTGGAGATAATTCACAAAAACTACACGTCAACCTTGATGTGCTGCTAGAGAAAAAGTCAGGGGATCATCAAAGTCATGAGGATTCATCCTCTGGGACCATGACTGTCGGTAGGAAATTTTAAAATGATCAATACAAAAGTTGTCAAGATATTTCAATCTGAACCAAGGTGGTGAACCAAGTGATTGACAAACAGACGGACTGACAGATCGACACATCATTCATCAACCCATGCCATAAGCAAGGCTAAAAACTAGCTTAGAGTCTGGGGTTTCTTATTAGTGGCTGAAACCGTACTACATTTGACTCCTTAAGTAGAAGTAGTGCTGCTTCACTAAGAGCTTACTTTCATTAAAATGTACTCTGTGAACTTGTCATCAAAGTTCCTCTCCAGACATGTTTTAAACTATGTAAAAATTCTCTGCTATGATTAACATTTTTTTTACCTTGGATTTTCCACATAAAAAGTGAAACGAAAAGGACAACTCGGGTTGGAAGCACATTAACACTCACTTCCTCAACACTGGCCTCAACGGACATGGCCGTCGTTGCCCCTTCCTCCCTTTTTGCCCATGCTACTGTCAAAATCACGAGGTTGCTTGAAAAGCAGCACTGTAGTCCTTGCTCTCTACTCTGGTTGCCATCGTCTCTCTCTCTCTCTCTCTCTCTCTCTCTCTCTCTCTCTCTCTCGCTACACACACGACATACACACTGAGATATTCCTGAAAGGAGCTGCTCTACTCCTGTAACAATATTCTGCCTCAAACTTCTCAAACTTACAGCAGATCTCACACAGAGATGATAAATGAGTGTAATCTGCTTGTTAACTTGCTACTGCTGCCTCTCATTGAATGAGCAAGTGTAGTTTCCACACTTGTCTGCGCATGTGTATAATGCTGCAATATCATAACTGATCTCCGAACGGTACAAGCTAAGTCAGACAGCTTGACAAGCTCTAGTCCTTGTCAACAGGACACGGTCACAACCATGAAAATGACAGAAATTATAGATACAAAACTTAACTTTTAATAACTTTACCTTGTGAAAGGATTTATGTGAGTTTGACACTTGAAGATTGTTCTTACATTCATCTGCTGAAAAGTTCTCTAAAATTAGATATAATTACATATTTACAGATTCTTATCATATCATATCATATTTATAGGTACATTGATACATAATAACATGATGCGTCTTAGTTGATAAATGACAGACTGCATCTTAAAACATGATTCTTTTATATTAAAAAGTGAATAATTCATTATTTTTCATTCTTGTTATATATATATTTTTTCTTATCAGAAAGTCAAGTTATTTATTTGTAGGCATCAAATCCCTGTATAGTCTATGTGCCCTAAAAATATTTGTGACACTGAAGGCCAAATGGCCTTGCCCCTAAAATGATGAAATTCCTGTCCTGTTGAAACGTATGAAACCCTGGCTGGTTTTTATGAGACTGTCATTGGTTCACTGCAGTTTAAGGTGGAAACACTCAGTCGTGGTGTTGATCATTATTTCACTCATCACATGTCTTGTATAATATAGAAACATCATATGGATGTTAACAAGGTAAAACACATGATTTTCATCAGAGGAGCAAATTTTAACATCTGACACCAAGATGCAGTGTGTGTATTATTATACAAGATGGTATGACACCATACGTTTATTCACTTTTTTGCCATGTTATATGAGAAGGTTGATACCACTTACATGTCAGTACACCAAATATGAACCTAGAGCTAGCATAGAGGAAGCATAGGGACTTTATAGCATAGAGAAAAATTCATCCAAGTTATAAGGATTAACTCACCTGTTATAAAGCAAGAGTTATGCTAATAATTTAAAGTATTTAAGTACAGTTCCTCATTTATGCCAAAAAATAGAGGTATCCTTTGTGCACTATTTTATGTGTAAATATGTCTTCCCATTTTCTATCTGATATTTTCTATAGTATCTAGTTATCCCACTAACTGAATCACACCAGGAAATACACTGTGTCCCCCATGCTTCCTCCTTCCTTGCTCGTTATGTAATAACTTCTATCCACCAAGGATGATTTTTGCAGCTCAGTTTTGGCCCATACATGACGGATGCACGGTGTTCTGTGTCAGACCATAGCTGTGTGTTCCTGCTCCGTTTCAAGGTTAAAACACTCAGACTAAACCAGGATATGTTGTTTGCATGTTATGTAACTCTTTTCCCTGAGTTCACATTGATAATCAAAGAGAAGCAAGGAGAGGTTGACAGGTATGGCTTTTTTGGTCAAATCTGAACTGTCACCTAAGGTCATACAGTCCTGTGAACTAATCAACAAGTCATCCAACTTAATCTTACACCATTAGTCGCTTGTGCGTACCCTTGGATACGACAACATGCCATAGCAAACATCCCTAATGTTTGGCCACCAGAGGTCGCCCAAGAATAAACGTAACTATGGATACTGTCTGTGCGGCAGGCTATTATGACCCATAATATTGTTTTGTTGCTATGCGACCTCTAGTGGCCGTAGTAATTATGACAGGAGCAAAGGGAAAAGTGCGGAGACGTAGTATAAAGAGAGACTAAGTCCCCGTCAGGAGGAGGTTGTGGTGGATGGATGAATATGACGCAGGAGAGCGCTGTTCCATTCCCATATGAAACTAGCTAATCATGTTGTTTCTATTTTCCATGACTGTTACAAAGTGACAAAGTTAACCACGTTGCTATTATTGTAACCATGACAACAAAGATCATCTAATGTTGAGGAGGAACTTATTGTCACCAAAATCACGATCTTTTCCTAAACTTTACCAAGCCATGACCATTATTACAGTAACCATGGTGACAAAGATAGGTACACCGTTGTCGGTACAGTCTACGTGTTTATTATTTTAACCATGGTCAACCAAGGTCCGGTACACCTGCCGCCATAGGGGCACTGTTTGAGGAGACACTCCTATGGGTCGCATCAGAGGGTTGAAAAACACGACCTGTGTGGACGTTCAGGTTGGAGGAGTTTTAACTATGGGTCATGATAAGCTGCTTGCACATGATGACCTATGGGCTTGTTTTTTTACAGGAGGACAGTCTCAAACTCATAGCAGAATGAAAGCGATTAAAAAGAGAGTAGATGACGGGTCAGGAGAGGTTTGGTGTTTTCTTGATCTCTGCCACAAGTAAACAGATGACGTAAATGTGGTGACAATCTTCTTTAAGATCCAGCCTGAACAACAGCTTAACAGATTACCTTTGTCCTCTGTCTTTCCCTCTTTTTCTGTCTGTCTTTACCGAAATAATTAAATTGTTTGTTTTTTTTTTTGTTACATGGGGGCAATGGAACAAAGTGTAAACACAAAATTTGCATATTATTATCACCTTAAGAAGCTGTAATGGCTAACGTGTTAGCAAACAATTTCTTATTTACACATCCTACAAACAGAGAGCAATATTATCTTCCCATTGGATTTGTGTTTGTGGGGAAACAAATCAGTTAGCTAACTGTTTCACCTTCTTCACCAGCTAGTCGCTAATGCAGCAGTGTACAGGAACTGTACAGTGGGTTTATCAGAGCTTGTTTGCTGAAAACAGCTGCTGCTGCTGCTGCTGCTGGAAATACAGTTAATGAGAGTACTGAGAGTAGTATAAAGCAACTGTGCTGTAAAACCAAAACTATGCGCTAAGGGAGGCTAAAACGCTCCGTAGATGAGGAGGTGATCATTTTCTGTGGGTTTGTCACTACAAGCAACACCTCTCACATTAAACATAAACATTTGATCTATTGTTGATATAAAAATATTGATTAAAGCAGCTTCATCAACCCCAGTTTTAGATACGTGTGTCGTGGTTTCTTTATCATGAAGAAACTTTCTCTGAACTTAAACTTAAAGTGGTGAGAGTCGCCTAAACTTGAAAACTGTCCTCATAAATGACTTAGTAATTTACTTTTTAGAAGCGGTGTTCTCTCTGTGGTTTAGCATGTTGCACATTCACTCTAAATGACAAACTTTTACATGCTGATGTTTTGGATGGATTTCCTCCTTTGCAGACAGCCAGTGGCCTCAGTTTGTTGCTCTGATTAACTGTCTGCAGTATCAACTTTAACTCTATATTAGTTTTCTGGGTTTGACACCCTGACAACATAAGTGTTGTTTTTTTTTTCTTTTCTTTATGACTCATAGTGACGATATCGACAATATAACACTCAATCCATGTTTACTTTCATTTATTCCAAAAAGGCTCAGGCCAGGCAGGTTAGCAAAAGTTAGCTGTTTGACCTCCATTGAGGAGAGTTTGACACAGGCTATGTGATCAGCTCATAATGGAGGACTCATCTTGGTTTATATTGCACTTATGTGGTCTAAATTCTCTTGTAAATTTTCATTCAAACCAGTTGACAAATTGACAGGGATTCTGGGACAGTCTGGCAGTTTGGGCTTCCAAAACGAGGGGCGTCACTTTCCTGCTTTGCGTGCTTGGTGATCACTCTCGGGGCTGGCCATGTGAGCAGTGTCTGTCAGTGTGTCAGTGTGTAAACATCAGGCCTGCCAGGTGTGTGAAAAAGTGGATTAGGAGTTGTAGTGTGTTTACTGTCCACTTCATGTCTGATAAGATTGCCCCATCGACACTTTTAACAGCGAAACATTTGTTTAAATCCAGCTCAGATCAGGACCGGTGTTCACAGATTAAAGCATTACATATTTAGTTACAAGTGGATCCGTGCGCTCTCCTTTTTTTTTCTTCCATATAAGCTGTTACATGGCTTTTAGTTTGTTTGAGAGGGAAGGGCTGTGAAGGGGCCAACAGGCAGGACCACTTTATACAGCAACAAATAAGCCTTTATGTCGTGTCTGCACCTGTGTGTTTTTTGCTGGCTTTTTCTCCATGAGAAAAACCTGCACATGCAGGCTGTAATTTGCAGAAATAGG
The DNA here is from genome assembly GCF_002814215.2 of Seriola lalandi dorsalis. Taxonomy (NCBI): domain Eukaryota; kingdom Metazoa; phylum Chordata; class Actinopteri; order Carangiformes; family Carangidae; genus Seriola; species Seriola lalandi. The sequence goes on along the minus strand of NW_019525037.1, from coordinate 308,515 downwards.
CCAGTCATTTCATACCTGCAGGCTGCAAACACACCACACACACACACACACACACACACACACACACACACACACACACACACACACACAAATCTCAAAGTATTGCAAAGTATTTCCAGAGAGGAGACTTTTGGTGCTGTTGTGGTGTAAGTGGTGACCCATAGGAAGTTTCCAAGCAGGTCAAGTGCTGCACTTGTTGCACTTTATGGTTTCATCAATAAAAAGGCGATAGAAGAAGTGACTACATAAAATACATTAGAAAAGATGCATAAACAGACATATGCATTGACATAATTATTTGAAAAACTAACCACTTAATGAATCAAAAAAATAATAAAATAAATACAGATATGAAGAAAATATAAATTACTATATAAATTTAACACATGAATAATTAATAATATTTCAAAAATATTTTCAAAAAGTTTTATTTTGTCTGTGTTCCAGCACCATTACACTTCCCAAACTCCGGAAGAAACGAAAAATCACCTTTCCCTTCCCCAATTAGCCCAATTAACCCAATCCAAATCAAACCAGCCAATCACCGCACCAATCAGCCAATCAATCACACCAACAAACCAATTTTTCCTTAAAATTTATTTATTTTTCTTGCAGATTTTGCGCTCTCTCCTGCAGCAGCAGCAGCAGCAGCAGCAGCAGCACGGTGCTCGGCGCGGTGGTGTTGGACGACAATGTAAGCTAGGTGGCCGCACGAACACATTTATTTCACCGAGGCTGTGCCAGACGCACATGGGATCCGTCCTGCGTACCCGGGGATCTTCAGCACCCGCAGCCGAGCGGAGGGCACCCTTAGCCCGGTCAGGAGCAAGCGCTCACCCTGCCTCGTCTCTTCCTCTGACACAACTCACACACACAAACACACACACACACACACACAAACACACACACAAACACACACACACACACACACACACAGAACAACCAGCACACATTTCTGAGGTGATCTTTTTTTCCTCCGCGGAGACACAGCGTGTTATTTATTTATATCGTGTGTGAGCCTGACAGTCAGCCGCGGCGGACAAACTGCGTCTTAACGCGGAGAGGTCGGACTTCTTTGACTGGGGGAAAACACACCAAAACACACGCGAAGAGACTCCCGTCCTGTCGCCCCCCTTCTTTTATTTCCTGTCAGTTTTTTCTTGCGATTTATTTCCTGCTGCCAAAACCAGGAACCCGGGACTGAGCCGCTGCTCCGAGGATGAAAGAAAACTAGATTTGTGATCGAGGCTTTGAGGTTGTTTTACTGGATTTATTTCGCTGTGGAGGAAAAGAGATCCGGGAGCGGAGCGGTGCGCAAAAAAAAAAAGCCGAGGTCTTCCTCCTCTCTTCTCTCCTCTCTCCCTCCCTCTGTCTCTCAATCTATCAATCTGTCTACCTATCCTCTTCTATCCATCTATCTCTCCATTTGTTTCCATGTTTTTAGGTCCGTGCGATTTTGCTAAAATGCATCATCAACAGCGGATGGCAGCTTTGGGAACAGACAAGGAACTGAGTGACTTACTGGATTTCAGCGCGGTAAGCGAATTCACCTTCTTCTTCTTCTTCTTCTTCTTGTTAATATGGATATAATGACTATAGTATCATGACAGTACAAGCCGAGAGGAGAATAAACGCGTCCTGTTGGCTACATACAGAGACCACTGTTTACATTTTTAATGTATGAGTTGCACGGCACATAACCTGCATATTTTAGCCACTCAGTTTTTCAACTATTTGCACAGAAGTTGTGTGTTTATGTAGAGTAAACTTGCAGAAAAAAAAAGTCAGTGCATATTGTTGGTTTTGTAATTTAATTTTTTTGTTTGTGTGTGTGTGTGTGTGTGCAGAGAATTGTGATGCTGCATTAGTAATTTTGTTGTCTTATAGATGCGAAACAGCGATTTGAAAATGTTCCCAACATCCATGGTAGTATATCTCATTTTAAGTCCTTTTTTCCTTTTTATGTGAAGCCTGATTTTTTTTTTTGTCCATGATAGGATTTACAAAATGTTTCTTTTTTTTTTGTCTGTGTGAGTGTTCAGGATAGGCTGCTCCATGCACTCTGCACCGTGTTGTACAAGAACATTTCAGATGCAAAAGGCTCGGTGTTGAATCATGAACCTGCATGACAGACAGTCAGACAGTCAGACAGTCAGACAGACAGACAGACAGACAGACAGACAGACAGACAGACAGACAGACAGACAGACAGACAGACAGATAGACAGGCGGTCGAAAAGACAGAATTGTGTCACACTTTTCTCTGCGCAGTTTAAACGTTCCTGCAGCAGGATGGTAAAATGCCCAAACTAAAGTTCGTGTTTTTTTTTTGTTTTTTTTTTAAAGAACACTGTGTTGTGAACTTGACGGACAGGAAATAGTGTCCCCCGCTCTCGGCCATGTTTTTTTTTTTTTTTTTTTCCTGTGCCTCTCCTCCTCTGGGAGCAACTTTGGCCTGAAGAGGAGGAAAAAAAAAAAAATCAGAAACACCCCTAAATGAATAGAAAAAAACGGACTTCCATTAATTCTGTTATGAAACAGTATGGACACACTGTTATCAGAAAATATCAGTGTTACTGGAAGTGATGCTGCATGAGATATAAGTATGAGAGAAAATCACTTCATTAGTCTTTGATACTTTACATTTCTACAATAATGTTAATGCAGTAAACAAACGAGACCCCAGCTGAGGCCTGGATATTCCCTGTTATAGACTATGTGGACGGGTATCAGAAATATCCCAGAGATATCAGACGAGTTTTGAATTCAGAAGCTATTAAAAGAACATTATAACCTCACCATTGGATTCCAACACACACTATTAACTCCTATAGCTGCACTCATACAGATTTTGGAACAGGGACACCAGGTCATAGTCTTTATGTAATAACTCACTACACCAGGATAATCTGTCAATGGTACAGGAATATTGTAGGACTGTTACTGTGTGATTTTTTTTTTTACCAAAAGTTGTACAATAATAATCTCTCTAAGGTCAGAATTTAGAAGAATATACATATAATATGCCACTATGGCAATATTATAGTAATAAAACACACGTGTGTATACCGTAAATACAGTAGGATCACAGTACACATCTACACAGTTATAAAATACATTAGAAAAGTACCATAAAAGTCTAATAAAACCACCTCTAAATCTTAATTTAGTGGCACACACATACATTCAAGTCAGTGCAATGATATAATAGCAACGTTATGGTGACATTTATTAAGAAAAGCTTACAATAAGATCATTAAATTCATAATTCAGTCCCAGACACACATACCAATCCTTGTAAGGAATATCATAGGAATATTAAAAGATTGTTATAGTCACTTCTTATTAGAAAAAGACCTAAAATAATTAATTGACTTAATTAATTAGAACCATAGAGATATAATAGATTACTAGAAACATTTGAATGATACAAATATACAGTATGTTTTATATATTTATATGTATGTATACCATAAATACTGTAAAAACTACTATAGTTATATTATAGGTGACAAAATACCATGAACCGAAATAAAATCACCATAAATTCATAATTTATTGACAGACACATTCACACATCAAGTAACTATGAATTAGATATATTATAAGATTACAATTGTGTACAAAAAACATATTATAGACGTATTTCTTTTACAGGTTTACAAAGAGATCAACCAGTGTGTCTTAAATCATATTTCTTGAGAAAAAAAAAAAAAATCAAACAAAGGAGGGCAGCAGCAGCTAAAATGTGTCTCTTCTCATTATAAACGCAGGCCGAACATTAATTTATGCGATCATCTGTCTTTACACGCCCACAAGCTGAGACCAGCAGCTCAAAATGGTTCGACTGGGATATTGATAGACCTGCTAATAATCAGAACGAGATCTTTTATCTCCCAAACATTTGTTTTCTCTTTGTTGCAGCTGCGAGGGAGATCGAACATACAAGCACGCTTCGTATCCAACGTTCAGACTTACAGGCCCAACAGGCTGTGTAAAAGACAATGACGGATCAAGTATTTATCGTTTGCTAGTCAGGGTTTAATTTACTTGTATCCTGATCGGTTCAAAAGAAAAGAAAGAAAAAAAAATCTGTCAAAAACTAAAATTCTTTTGCTTTTTACATCTGAAAGTGAGGAAGCTCAGAGTGTGTTTACGATCAGTGAGATTTCACCATCAAACACACCGACACGCGGGCCTGATGTTTATCCAGAGAGGTTATCTATCGGGGTCAGATGTCTCACTTTGATACCGTGAACTGTTTTGCTGTAAAGCTTTACAGTAGCTTGTGCAGTAACACAGCAGGAATCAGCATTCAGCCTCAGTCTCTGTCTTAATATGGGCTTGATTTTCCTGTACATGTGTAGAGCAGATGCCAACTAGTTCTGATGATTATCTCATATGTTTAAGTCAGATATGAAGTAGATATGAAGTGTTTCATTCCAAAATGAGCCGTCCAACATTTGGCAAAATAGACACTTTAGAATGAAAACGCATGTTTCTCAAAGGTGAGCAGGTGATTTGAGCGATTGGATCCTGTTTATTTTTCACAGATGCTGAATGAGGAATTTGATTTCTTTCTGCTTTTCAAAACTGTTTCCACGGTGTTTTGGAAAATGAACTCTTCATATCTGTGTTCGGCTCCGAGCTGAGAATGTGTGTGATCACTAGGGCTGGGTATCAAACCTCAATACATTTTCACCAAAATGTGTCCACAGCATCGAGTATCAGATACCAAAAGGTAGTAAAATCCGGCACCGAGGGGTGTGGGCTCCGGTCACATGACATCGACCAAAGCCATTTTGATTACTTTAAACTTGACTTAAAATCCAAAACAACTTGCAGCTTGACTTTTACTTCAACACCAATGTCTCATGACTTAGGCTCCAGCCATTTGACTGGAAATGACTTTTATTGCTTAAAGCCAATGATTAAAAATCACATGTTAAAAAAAAAAACCTCTTAATTTCATTTATACTTAAATCAATTACAACCAATCAGGTTGCACAAACAGGAACAACAGACTCAGCAGGCATGCATGTTGTGATGTCGGGTGATTTAAGTTGTGCTGTTAAGTAACCAAACCCGTATTCTTAATAATGTCTGATGCTAGCGCCGTCTTGACATAGAGTAGCTATGGAACGCCGCTGCGTAAATGTAAATACTGACATTCTAGTCGTGAGGTACGGAGACCAGAACCCGACGTCTGCTTAACATCTGAACCTCATAATGTCAGTTAGCCGAAGTTATGTTTGACATCAACCTCATTTTTATTTCCTACTCAAATTTAACATCTGTCCCGAGTCCAACATGTTCCTGACGTCACGTTGTCCTGTCCGGTGCTAACTGGAGAAAACTTTGATTGATTCCTTTGATTTTAAAATTTAAATAAATACAAACTTCAATAAAGATTCATTTGTACTGTAACTACTGATTCGCTGTTTAACATATTTTTTTAAATGCCGTTGAATTTGGCAAAAGACATGTCTTAACTTAGGGACTCCAGACAGTGACTTACCTGTCTTAACACGGGACTTTACTTGGGACTTGTCGGTCTTTACTTGGGATTGACCTGTTTTGACTTGGGATCTGATTTGGGATTTTCCTTTCTTCCCATGGGACTTGGTGAGGGATGTACCTGTATTGACTTAATGTGGGATTACCTGAACTGGAGCTTGACTCAGGACTGTGATTCTTAGAACTCGTTGGACCACTCTCTGGACTTGATGCAGGACTTGTCCGTCATGACTCGGGACATAATTTGAGACTTACATGCAAGTTGCAAAGCAGTGACTCTGTCTCACTTCTGCAGACAATAAATCCTTGTCCAGAATTTTGTTTAGTGACTCTGATCAGATACAGTAGTAACCAAAAAAAGATAATACACTTGAGAACAAAAAAGACAATAACACTTTAGAACTTTGGGTTCTTTTGTTAAATGTAAAACATATTTATAATGCTTTTTCCAAAGTAAGGAATTGAGGAAAATTAAGTTTGTCATTTGGCACCAACATGGAGGTTTCTTATCCGTATTGAAATGATACACAGCCCTGGTCAAGATGGAAATTTTTTCTCATTAAAAACCCCTAGAGTTTCCTTCCAAAACAATGAAACACTGAAAAGCAGATAAAAAAAAAACTGCTGTGATAAGATAAAAAACAAAGAACACTGAGTGACCATTAAATTTCTGACATTTCCTACCAAGATAATGTGATGAGAATCTGGGAACACCGTTTTTCAGCCAAATGTTGATCTGGCGTTTTGGAATGAAGCTTTTCATGTGTAGCTGCAGAGATGTTTCTTTAGAGATGTGTCTTGCTGTCTGCAGTGTCAGTGCTCTCAGAGGTAATGTGCGCTCTGTTTGTCTTGTAGATGTTTTCCCCTCCTGTTAGCAGTGGAAAGAACGGGCCGACCTCCCTGGGGAGCGGACATTTCTCCGGCTCAAGTACGTCAGCCTTCTCCTTTTTTTTCCCCCTCCTCCTCCTCCTCCTCCTCCTCTTCTTCTACTTCTTCTTCTTTTCCTTCAGTCCTCTCTCAGCCTCCTCCTCCCTCTTCCTCTTACACCTGCTCGCTGCTGCTTCGCTTGCTGTTTGAATTTTTCTTGTGAGGGTAACCATGTTCTGTACATGCAGATGCAGTTTGGGGGTTTTATGCTGTTTTGCTTTGTGGATCACTTTTTTTTTTTTTATTTAAATATAATTTGCTTACGTGAATCTTCTGGTTGACTCTGTTGTTGAGCCTCTTGGTATTTTCTGTACTAAAATGTTTCATGCGTCATATGTTGCTCCAACAATGAGGCGGCGTGGTTTGATTATATCACTGTGATTACGCGTTAGTCCATCGCTTACTTCTCTACTCTGTCTGCAGCTCCTGGCTCATTCACTCCACATCTTAGAGAGGGGGCTCACAAATATGTTGTTTCATTAAAAAAATGAACAGTGATTTCCTAACATCAGGGCACTGTAGTTTTCAGTAAATGTTACTTAGACAGGAGGAAATAGTGCACTTATTGAGGACTATTTTCTGCAGCGGATTAATGCATGCTGGGTGCTTGAATTTTGACTAAAGGGTTTTTTTTTTTTTTTGTATCCTGTGTGATTTGTGCATGTTCGTTCCTGCTTCACGTCACAGTAAATAACACATGAATGTTGTTGGGTAAAATGCTGTCTGGAGGTAATGATGTGATTTTTCATGTTTCTTTATTTTAAAGCGACATTTGTTTTTCAGCTGCTCAAGTTCATTCCTGAAGGAGACTTCCTGTTTTTCTGATTTGCTGCTCTCATTCTTTCCTGCCTCTCTCTGTGTGTGTGTGTGTGTGTGTGTGTGTGTGTGTGTGTGTGTGTGTGTGCGTGTTCACTGTGCTTTTTTAGACAGTGGTCTTGTTGGTGTCGAACATGCACAGTTTGGTTTCATGACTGGTGGAACATGGTGGCTTTGGCTTTAAAATAATTTGGATATGAGTGTTTGAATGTGAAGTTTTAACTGCGCAGTTAGTAGTTAGGTCTGTTCCTCACTAATTCAGTCAGTCAGTCATTATAGTTATGGAGTCTGTGTTTCATTCATTCAGCCACTCAGTGGTTCAGGGCAGTAAACTGGTTCAAGAATGAGTCAGTTTGTAGGTTCCCACTTTCATGTGTTAGTGATTCATTCAGCCATTCAGCTTGTTAGTGAATGGGTGAGTGATGAGGTAGTTTCTGAGTGTGTAATTCATCCACTCATTCACTTCTGCCTCCATCCACTCAGTCACTTACTGTATTAAGTTCAGTCAGTCAGGTGGTTGTGCAGTTAGATGTGGTGCAGATCCTGTTGAGACACGCATACGCGTATTAAATCTTAGTCAAACCGCTAATTATCAGTAGAGTAATATTGAAAAGTGTCATGTCGTAATGGCCGCACCAGACACCTGCATAAATATGTCATACAGAAGCACAGAGATTAATCTGATCCCTAATCAGTTGAAGCTCTTGACTGATCTCTGTGTGTGAGGAAGGCGTGTGGACGAAACCTTTGTCTCACTCGGAGTTCATAAATACGACTAATTCATCTGCTTGAGTTTGTTTATAGATTGTTTTTAGCTAGCTAGCTGTAATTGCTAACTTGTTAATTGCTAACTTGTTAATTGCTGTAACTAAACTGCTAAACTGCACATTTTTATTCTTCTGGCATTTTTGTCAGTTTAAGGTGTATTACCACCACTGGCCTCTGGACTGGAGTGGAGCCTTTATGAGGTGGCCAGTGGAGAAGCTTATATCTGAACAAACATTTCATTTATCTCATCTGGATTTTATCCAGGTGTGTGAAACTTGAAATGACAATGGCCCTCGTCAGTGACAGTGATTCAGTCAGTTAATCAATTGTTGACACGTTAGTAATAGACATATATAGAAGCTGTGTCCCAATTCAGGGGCTGCATCCTTTGGATTCTGCATTTGAAGACCAATTGTGTTACAGCGGCGTAACTTGTGCAACGAAGGATCCAACGGACAATGAATCTTGAGATAGGTCGGGCCGCGAAAGATCCACTTGTTGAAAGAGTCGTGGTCCAAGATTCACTGCGCACAGGTAATGAAAGCAAAAAACACCAACAGAGATGCGAGGATTACAACTTTTAAATGTAAGTATTGGGTTTCTTCTCAGTTCAACAGCTAACGGTACAACTATTTAAACCACGGGCCTTAAAGCCTCAAGCTTTTGGGAAAAAAAAAAAAAGTTATGTGTTGCTAGGTGACAAGAGCCGCGCTTTGTGACGCAACGGTACGGGCGGGCACAGCTGGTGACGCAGAGCCGAAATCCTCAGTGGACTTATTTGCGGGTCGGCCTTCGCGGGGCGACGAGGGGCCGCACCTTCGCTGACCGCGTCCTCTGAAGGATGTCGCCCCTGAATTGGGCCACAGCTACAGCGCGTGTTACTATGTGAGTGTGCAGTTTGTAGTCATTGCGTAAGTTGATGCAATCTGATCTTTATAATATAGAATCTCTTCACTCTTCGTCAGTCAGTTAGTTGGTTATATTTTTTCCAGCTGATCAAATTGAATCATTGGATAATGAAACGAGTTAACATCTTTATATTGACAGTATTTGCAGTGTCGTGGATATAAATACCGAAACAAATATAGAAACACTACATCTTGTGCAGCTGTACAAGTCATACATAGACACAGACAACTGCATGTACACTTCTATATTTCACCTCTTTGTTGTAGGTTTTGCTGCATTGCCTTCATGTTCCTCCCAGTGTTTGAATGCACTGTATTGTTCTCTACTGTGTGTTCTATGACGTCCTAGCTCTGATCAGTCTGCACGAGAAAAGGCTAAACGTTCGTCAGTTCAGAGCAGGTGGGTACTTTCTGTAAGAAATATTTCCTGGGTGGGTTCTCACAAGAAAACAGCCGGGTCGTTTCTGCTACTCACACTCGTGTTATCTGCCTCTAAACGGTGTTCGGGAGCCATTTTGTTAGTTGGCTGCAAAACAGAGAAGATGCCGAGACGTCTTCTTTGTTCACTGCTTTGTTGTGTGGTGGTTGTGGTTGTTGTTGTTGTTGTTGTTGTTTTTGTTTGTGCTCTGTGGTTTTCGGGGATGTCGTTTGCTTCGGTGGCGTGCATACAAATGCGAGGAAGGACGACAAATGTTGTGATTTTGAAAAAAAAACAAAAAAACAAAAAAAACAGGCCCGGTTTTTGTAGAATTTGCAGCAGTTGTTCGGCCTCGGTTTGTTGCTTCGATGTGTATCTTCATTTTGGAATTGTGTTTTTTTTTTTTCTTCTTCTTCTTTCCTCTTTTGATACAGGAACACACACTGGTGTCACACACACATACACTCATTGCGGTACACAAATCACACTCTGTTTTTCATGCGCACACATTGAAACACTCTCATGTACAAGATGCAGCACACACACACACACACACACAAACACACACACGCACGCTCTGCTCACCCCTGCTGTGGCTTTCTGCAGGCCTCGGCATTTTGATGAGCCCGGCGCTGTTTGTGAATGCAGCTAATTAGAACTCTATAGACCTACACAACCATGAGAGCCGTGGTTTCCAAAGGCTGGGGTGAGGCCAGAGGATGGGACACGCCAACGCTGAACAGGGTCCGTTTACTTCAGGTTAACAGTCAGGACTTCGTTAGGCAGGAAACGTAATATTAATGTTCACTCCTGTCAAGTATTTATGCTCAATACTTTAATTTCCCTCAGTGGGATTATCCTATCTTAACTTTAATGATCTTATCTGATCTTATTAATTAATCTCAATTTATTCAGTGTTTTAAAAAGTGGCATCACAGGGAATGGCTGCAAAACTGGACAATTAGAATGTGAAAAAACACAATATATCCAAGATGTCAACTTTGTCAATGTCAATTTTAGCTGGATGACGGTGTTTCGTTGCTGTTATGTTACACAGGAATCTGAAGAAAGCTTTGTGAAGCATGTTTTCCCTGAAAACTGGAATAACAAAGATTTCACCCAAGCCCGATTCAGTTTTCTAAAAATCATTAAAAAACAACAACTTTTCTTTAAGTATCTTACAGTATTTCATTTTTTTCCTTACACTTTTATGAGCTGCCGTTAAAGGAAAGTGAGCCAGGTCAGTTTATCTTACTTACTTACTTTAATTCATTTCAATTTGCTGACTGATCAAAAAAATCATAGGGGTTCCCAAAAAGCTTGGACGAGCTCTGCCGAGATAGATTCAACAACAGGTCACACTCTTTAGTTTCATCATGACATTTTAAATATTTCTTTTAAACCATGGCTTCACTTTAATTTCATTCTGTTGATGCCGTATTTATGGTGTTATGATAAGAGGCTGGAACTGTGCAATATTTTGATTTAAACTAAAGTTTTTTTGTAGTTGAGAAGACGAGCTGTAACGTCAATGGGACAGAACCTTTGACCTACGGTGCGCTAAAACGTTTAGTGTCTATTTAATTGGGCAGGTAAAAGCTTGTCAGAATTTGGGCTCTATAACATTTGGGCCATTTGATTTCCCCTGACAAATAGGCTTTGTTGCAATTAATCAGCCTCTTCCGCCCCCGCGAGTAAGAAGATCGACAGGGCACTGAGTTTAGCACGCTCGGCTCAACGCGCAATAAAAGCGTGTTTAAATCCACATGTTTTTGTTTGCATTTTTCAATTCACGCAGAGATTCGAGAAAATAATAAAAAAAAGGAGAAGCTGAAAACAGTTTTTATACTCGTCTGTGGGATAGAAAAGTTAGTGAATTGATAAAAGTAAAAATACGACAAAGTGCAAACGGAAACAGACTCGTGATGCACATGTGATGTAAGTGTCGCTGAAGCTTCTGCTGGAGAAGAAAAGAAGAAGAAGAAGAGATGAAGAAAAATTGCGGCGGATGACAGTTTGTCCCCAGATTCTGTGGAAAAGAGGTGGAGGTTGCCAAATGGGGCTGAAGAAGACAACGTAAACAGCAAAATTAGGACATAAAGGAGACAAGAGCCCGGATAAATGCATGAAACACAGAAGTGTTGGGTAAAAATAACATGTCATTCAGACAGAGAGGCAGAGGAGTAAATACAGGTTTTAGGATTGGGTTTATCTGATGCTTTTGAGGATAAGGAGTGACATTTTTTCCAACCATGTCTTCACGTAGCGATTGAATTTTTTGAAATGACAACCTTCACACAATGCTGTGAATAAATTTCAGTTTGGAAGCTCCCTCCACATTTGACATAAGTCCTCGTATTTTTGGCGACAAATTCACCTTAAAACACAAAAGCATCTAAACATAAACGCCACACAATCCCCACCAGTCCCAGCTGACACGCTCAGCCCACGGTCATCACCAACCAGGAAGTGGATTAGGCGTTTTAATTATTGGGAGATTTTGCCGTTGCCGTTGTTTATTTTGGGATCATCCCTGGAAAGATAATGCACACTTCAAACTCTGTGTGTGTTTCTAATCTCCTCCTGGATGAAGCCGTTCAGCGAGCGGCTTCACTCTGCCTGTCAAAACCACCACCGCCAATGCCACTCGTCTATTTCAGGCCTTGGCTGGTTTTGGTGTTTTCCCTCTTTTTTTTAAACACTGTTATAACCTCTCAGATCCGCTGTTTGTCTCCCTGTCAGTGGTGTTGGAAGGAGACTGAGGTGTGTGTGTGTGTGTGTCTGTGTGTGTGTGTGTGTAAATGTGTATGTTCATAGGAGAATGAGTGTTGAGTATAAAATGTGTGTCTGAGCAATGTGAAGAGATTTTGTGTGTGAACAAGTGAGCATGTGTGAGCATGTATGTGTATGTAGTTGGGGGGTGGGTGGGAAGGGAGGTTTGGGGGTGGGAGGGCAAATCATCATCCCTGTTGCCATGGAACATAAAGTTGGCAACGAGAGATGGAGGAAATGTTTCCTGAAGTGTCAGCAGAAAGAAAAACAAAGAAAAGGAGAAAAGAAGGAGGGAAGGAAGAAATTGAGGAAAGGAAAGGAAGGAAGAGGTAAATGAAAGAAAAGAAGGAAGGAGGAAAGATGGGGGAAATAAAGGGAAGAAAGGGAGGCAGGGAAGGAGGGAGAAAGAAAGTATCTAAAGAAAGAGGAAGGGAAAATGGAGGAACTGACAGAGGTAAAGAAGGGAAGGAAGGAAGGAAGGAAGGAAAGGAAAAAGACAGAAAGAAAGTGGAAAATGGAAGGGTGGAAAGACAGAAAGAAAAAAAGGCAAGTCTAAGTCTGGTGATATAAAATATTCTTACTATGAACAACTCTCATTAAAAAAAGGGCCAAACCAAAAAACCTGTTTCTGTGGCTCTCAGGTCCAAACCCATTGGCTCCTACTGAGGACATACATCTTTAAAAATGTCCCACAAATATAAAGTTTCATTTCTGAAAAAGGCTCAGTAACTTCTACTCTCAAGACACATAATGACAAAGTGAAATTTTTGCTAAATTTATTCAAAAGTATTCAGACCCTTTTGTTGTGGCACTGTTTGCTTTAATTATCCTTGAGATGTGTCCACAACTTGATTGGACATAGTTTAGAAAGTCACGCACCTGTGTATGTGAAGTCCCACAACTCACACCGCATGTGAGGACAAAAAGCAAGCCATGAAATATAAGGAACAGTCTGTGATAAAGTTATGCTGAGGGAGTAGATTGGGGAAAAGGTAGAAAAAAACCATCTCTAAAGCTTTGAGTGTTCCCAGGACAACAGCGGCCTCAATGACCGTAAAATGGAAGAAGCTCGGAAGCACCGAGACTCTTCCTAGAGTCGCTCATCCAACCAAACAGAGTAACAGACTAAGAAGGGCCTTGCTCAATGATATAACTAAACATCCAACAGTCACTCTAGAGCTCCAGACGTCTTCTGCAGAGATGGAGAAGCTGCTGGAAGGACGAACATCTCTGCAGCTTCAATCAGGCTTTTATGGTAGAGCGGCTAAACGGAGGCTACCTTGAGTCAAAGTCAAATGACAGGAGCTTGGAGTTTTAAAGGACTCTTGAAATGTAGGGTGAAGCATGGCGAGGGGGGGGGTGCAGCGTCATGCCATGGGGGGTCTTGTAGGCAGCAGCGACAGGAGACTGGTCAGAACTGAAGGAAGGATGAATGCAGCCAAATACAGAGAACAGAGAAAATCTGCCCCAGCGTGCACGTGACCCGAGACAGGCGTGACAGTTCACCTTTCAGCACAACAGTGACCCGAAGCAAACAGCCGAGACGACGCTGCAGCGTCTCAGGACCGGTCTCTGACCGTGTTAATGTCCCAGCCGGAGCCCGGACTTAAAGCCACCAGAACATCTGCGGAGAGACCTGACGACGGCAGGTCACAGTCACTTCTCCTCCACATGTGAGAGGATCTGACGGAGTGTGAGAGGATCTGCCAGAAAGAGCGGGAGAAACCAAATCCAGGTGTGCGGTGCCTGTAGACGCTCACCTGAGAAGACTGAAAGCTGTAGTTGCTGCCAAAGGGGCTTCTGGAAAATAGTGAACAAAGGTCTGAACACTTTTGTAAAATGAGAGATTTCAATTTTTTGAGTTTTAATAAATTGCAAAAGAAAAGCCACTGTTAGTCAAAAAAATTGGGTGAGATGTTGAAATCATTATCACAATATTAAAATGGTAAATATTTGAAAAAAAAACATGTAAAGTAAAGAAAAGATAAGAAACTTATTTGGTCGGTTTTTAATCACAGCTTGATCAGAATCATTAGTTTGTAAAACATAATTTTGTAGAATGACGACATGAGACAAGATCATATCATCACCATCTGATTTCACGATCACATTCATTAATAATATCTTGGCTGGAGAGGATGATATAGAAAGAGGAAAAACTTTTTGTGTGAGATAATAGATAGTTTGGCCTTTAAAATAAAAAATATTAAAATGAAAAAATCAGAGAAGGGAAAAATCAGTTTTTGGTCAAACCTTTCACAGCGCGCAGACGTATACAGTAGGCATTGCCTCATTTTAAAGAGGCAAAGAGTAAAAAAAAGGGCAACAAAAATGAGCAGTCCACTCCATGGTAATGAAGGAACATGTCACCCAGTGCAACACTGTGGCTCAATAATGTGTATTTAATAGTTTTTGGATGAGACCGGAGCTCTGTTGCACGGAGGAATATGATACACCAGGCTTTGGATTCACACATGATTTGTTAGTAGAATAAATTCATTGATGCTTTTAGTCTTTTCATGTGATTTGTTGCCAATAAGAAAAAAATAAAAAACATCACCACTATCGTCTTATCCTTTTTAAAAACATACTCTACGAACATAAAGATCAAATCGTTAAGCTCTATCCTGTTCTATTTTATTTTTGTCCCTCCTTCCACCTCTTCCTCTTCTTCTTTTTCTTGTCAAAACCCAAAGACAAACAGACAAACACAACGGCGCTGTCGCCTCTTGCCAGCGAGCTTCACGCATTAGCAGAGAAATTTGGGCAAGGGCAGATACAGCCCCGATGGCACGCCTGATTTTTGTTCCCCTAATTGGCATAGCTTATTAAGTCACAGTTCACAGCAAAGAAAAAAAAGGGGGTTGCTTTAATAATATCCCCTCTCCCGTTTGATTTGATGCACTTGTACCGAGACAGATAACGCGCTTCAATGCGGCGAGCGACGCCCCCACCGCCACCCTCTTGTCTCTATTCAGTCAAATCTGCCTCCGTTACGCCCGTCACTCAAAAACACCCCGGCTGATCGCTTTCAAAATAGAGATGGAGAGCAGGAGCCAGTCGCTTAATACCTCACCCTCCCACCTTCTCCCTGCCTCTGAGGCTGTTAAATTGTCTCGTTTCCCTGTCAAGGCAGAACGACTCACAAAAAACACCCAACCATGCTCTTAATTGTGGTGCGGATTAGGGATTAATAGGCGTTTTTAGCTATAATGGCAAATATTATTAGCCCCATTTGCTTTTCTAATGCTAATAATGACTCTGCTAATAATGGCAGTGATTTCAAGGTTAAAGTCTGTGAGAACTCGGCGTGGATTTGCGGGTTTTTTTTCAAAGCTCAGGAGATTGACGTGCCGCTTGCTTCGACGGGCTGGCTCGCTACCGAGTCGGAGTTCCATATGTTTTCCCCAAAGACGGTGCTGAGATGAGGCCGGGCCGGGCTGTTAAGTTTAGATTAGTTTTGTTGAGTTCGTGTTTGTCGAGTTTGTTTGGACGGATCTGGTTTTGTTTCTTTGGAATTACGGAAGTTTTATGAGGAATGGCTTTGTTTAATTTACTGTAGCGTCTGATTTGTTTATGTTTAGTTTATTCCTTGCTTTCGGTGGTTTGTGGGTCAAAAGACACGCAGATGTCTGATATTTCTTCAAATTGAAATGCAGAATTAACCTCTGACAAAAACTACGTTTTAAAGCTTTTGTTTGAGTTTACACTTTGAGTCTGATTTAGTTTCTTCAAGACTAAGTCAGTTCCTGTTGTTATCATGTAGTTTAGTTACTCTTTGCTTTGGTTTACTGTAACCCGGATATGTTTCGGTTTATATGTTGGTTTAGTTTCTGAGATGTGTTTAATGAATGAGCCAGTAATCAGTGCTTGTGTGTTTTCATCAGTTTTTCACTGGATATCAACCACTCATTAACTGCAGAGAGTGATTAGGAAGACAGACAGCACAATGAACATCTGTTTTCATACCTCTGCGCCAGTGGCAGCCGTGGCCAGAGGCATTATGTGTCTCTGGTTGTCCATCCGTGCATCTGTCCCTATATTCATGTGTCCCTATGTCTGTCCGTGCATTCATCCCTTTGTGCATTCATACCTCCGTTTGTCCCGTTCTTTTCAACGCCATATCTCTGTCACGTCACAAAATGCATAAATACCACTATAAACTGCACACAGGAAAGAAAGGTAAATAAAGATGGCTGCCAGAAGAGAGGAAAGACATAGGTTGTGTCTAAAATTTCTACTGGGCAATCTGTAGTCAAGAATGATCTTGGGATTTCAGACACAGCGTTAAGTGTCATGCTTGAAAGGACCTGTTGACCTGCTAGATAAAGGACCTGTTGGGCATTTTTGAAAAACTGTGTACATGTCTTGACTATGACCAATGCTCTGGCCTCGCGACAGTAGCATGAATGTGTTTTTATTAGCCATGCTAGCAGCTAGCTCCACTTTGGGTCTGAACATCTGTCGAATGGATTGTCAGGAAATTTGGTGTAAATATTCATGTTCCCCTGAGGATGAATTTTCATTTACCAACTGAAATATTTAACATCTCGGGTTTGGCACAATTTTTTTTGTTGTTGTTGTTTTTTACAGATATTCATCATCAGGCAGAATGAATCCTAATGACTTCATCAAATACCTTCAAAACTAATGACATTCCCATCAGCCTCGGCTGTACTTTGTTAGCATGCTATGCACTAAAATATGATGGTGAACATGGTGAACATTATACCTGTTAAACAATGCTTTGAGCACGTTAGCATGCTGATGTTAGCATTTAGCTCGAAGCAGCACTGTACAGCCTCACAGAGCAGGTGTGGCTGTACGCTCTTAGCCTCGAGGTATTAGTGATATTCACAAGTGTCTTTTCTGTTCCTGTTCAGTCTCACAATCTACTCATTTCCTCTCCTCCAATCAGTTGAAGGGACTAAATACCTGCCCCCCCCCCACCCCCCCAACCCACAAGTCCCCCCCCCTCTCTGTGGTGAACATGGCTTCCTTCATGTTCCGTATCCCCGGTGAAACCTCATGACTCGGGGCCCCCTCGTCATCGTTGAACAGCCCTTCTCCTCTCTCCGCGGTCGGTCTGTGACGTTGGCGAGGTGTCGTGTTTTTCGGCACTCGCTTCCCGCACCTGTTCGCTCCTATTGGCGCCGGCGTCGGCACAATCGCAGTCACCGAGCCTAATTACCCAGTCCTTAAAAAATAAAGAGACAGAGAACGTCAACCAGCCTGCCTGGCAATTACAGCGGCGCTCAACACCTCTCCGCAACAAACACCACTCCAATTAGAAGCAGCCAACTTATTCTGGGAGGCGGCAGAGTGTGTGTTAGTGTGTGTGTTTATGCTTGTAAGTGCAAGTGTGTGACAAGCTAAATTGTTTTGGGAGTTTGATGTCGAAAACTTGTGTGTTTTGGGTGCGGTGTGTGTGTGTGCGACAGATGAGGGCTGAAAAAGGTTTGTGTGTGTGTGTGTGTGTGTGTGTGTGTGTGTGTGTGTGAAGTGGCTAAAATAAAGGTAGAAGAGGTGTGTTATGGAAAAATGGTGGCTGTTAATTGAGAAGATGAAGGTTTGGGAATCTAATGTGATGCAGTTGGAGCAGCTGATTCCACCCACGCCTTCATCTTCATACCCTCCTCTTCCTCCTTGCTGTTTTTGCCCCATCACTCCTCTTCCTCATTCACTTATTTATGTGTCTTCCATACGAATCATCCTCTGGCCTCTCTTCATCCTCCTCTTTCTCCTCACTGTTGTTGCCCACTTTCTGCTCCCTTCTTCATCCTCACCCTGCTCCTCTTCTTCATCCTCACCCTGCTCCTCTTCTTCATCCTCACCCTCCTCCTCTTCCTATTCTTCCTCATTTTCATGTTATTTCTTCCATCTTTATTCTCGCCTGTGCCGTCCTCCTCTTTCTCCTCCTCCTCAACATCTTCATCCTGTCTCCCTCAGCTTCAGCTTCATCGTTCCATTGCCTCTATTTTGTTTTTTTCAGACTTTTCCCGATTCGTCACCCCTCTCCTTTGTTCACTCCTCTTTCTCCAATACATCTTTATTCCGTCTTTCATCTCTGTCCCCACTTTTTTCCTGCTCTTCCTCTCCTTCCACTCCCACTCCTTCCTTCTCTTCTTGTCCAGTCTCTCCCTCCGATTTTTCCTCTATACCCTCTTCCTTCTTTTTCTCTCTTTTCCTTCCCTCCATTCTCTCTCTTCTGCTTCCACCTATTCATCTTCCTCCCCCTCCAGGGTTCATACAAACCAGCACACTCTTGTTGACTCACACACTGTTGCCAGTTACTGCAGACAAAGTTTTCCTCTAAAATTAGACCCCTCTCTTTGACTTCTTTCAATGCAAAACATCCTGTTTTCATATAATTTCTTTGTTTTTATTTGCTTTTAAATTGTATTTCCTTCCAACCATCAACATTTACTGTTTCCTCCTGCTCTTATTAAACATTTCCTCTTCCACTTCCACACAAAACACAAGCTCGTAACGGAAACTCAAATCTGACCTCAAAAACGCCAAGTGGTGGCATTTCTGCACGGACTAACTTATCCCGGAAATAATAACATATGGCACGCTTAGCTAAAATCTATGATGACTATCTGGAAGTAAAGGGAGTGGAAAAACAGTATGGGGTTCAACGGGTTAATTATTCTTCATCATCTGAGAGAAGGATTTGGATAAGAGAGAGAAAGAGAGCAGGAAGAAATGGAGGGAGAGGAGGGAGGATGCGATGAAGATGGAGAGGGAATCACGCTTCGCATCACATCACAAGCTGGTCACCACAATTAACCATTTTTCTTTTTTCTTTTTCTATCTCAAAACGTTCACTCGTGTGATACAACAGGAATTTATCAAGGTTATCTTAGAGTATTATTAAACTAAAAAACATCCTGTTTCCTCCCTCATCCTCATACTATTTCTCCCCATCCTCATTTTCCTCCATTTCTCCCTCTGCCCTTCCTGCTCCAAACCCTTCACCTCAGACTGAAGTGAAGCTGAACTCATGAGGTGCAGATCTGCAGCCCTACCACATATTCTCTTTGTGGAGTGTATACGGTGAGAGTCTGTTTGTTGAAGGTGTTTAGTGTACAAATGCGATGTGAGCTGACTTGCCAGAGACACACTGAACCTTCACACCGCAGAGATCAGCAGGTTAAACCATCTGTTCCAGAGTTAGGGGTGGGATAAGGAGGGAAGAGGAGGGAAGCGGCGCGATGGTTCGTCCCAGCTTTTGTTTTATTCTCAGTCTTTGGCAGCGCTGGCACCAGAGTGGCACTGCCAAGTCCCTGTGTGCGCGCGTGTGTGTGTGTGTGTGTGTGTGTGTGTGTGTGTGTGTGTGTGTGTGTGTGTGTGTGTGAAGGAGATATATTTTCCAACCAACCCCCCTTTTCCACACACACATGAACACAACACACACACTGACATACGTGCACAAACACACACACACAGACTGTAAATTGTCTGGAACACCCCTAGTGCCATCTGGTCTTGTGACAGGCCAGACATAGTGTGTGTGTGTGTGTGTGTGTGTGTGTATACAGTAAGTGTGTGTGTGCATGGAGAGAGAAAATTGGGAGAAAAAAAGAAAGTGCATGTGTGTCGTGGCTTGTTGTATGTGTGTGTGTGCATGTGTGTGTGTGCATGTGCGTGTGTGTGGCATTATTGTGCTTTTGTTCATCCATGTAAAAGTAAAAAAAAAAAAAAAAAGAAAAAATACACTTTCCAACTCTCTCTCTCTCTCTCTCTCTCTTTCTCTCTCTCTCTTTCTCTCTCTCTCTCTCTCACACACACAGCAATATCAGCACTAAATTTATGCCACCATCTCTGGCTGTGTTTATGTTAATTTGGATGTTCTTCCCTGACGTTTAATTGGTGTTTTGGTCCAATGTGAAACTAGTTTATTTCACAGAATCCCAGTGTGTTTTCTCTTGTTTTAGACATTTCTCTGATGAAGTTCTGTGGGGCAGCGGGGAAGAGTTGTGGATAGAAAGAAGATGAGCCCTGTTTAAATGCCCTTTGAGCAAATCCAGTGACGGTCTGGAGCAGATCGCGACCTTTGAGCTCCGATGTTGAGGATTTGTGTCCTGATCAGTTGAGTTTTGTCACAAGAGGATTCATTTTGATTGTCTGTTTTGTTGTCTGTTCATTTCTTTAGCCTTGACTGTACCTGTATCATTATGATATTATTATTTTACTCATTGAAACACACGCACAGACTGACACTCTGAGCTGCCTGGTGCATTCACAGCAAAGTTTACAGCTCTTGCATGAAGTGCCTTTGATAAAAGGCTCTTGAAACCTCAGCATCGATAATAAAAGGAAAAGGAAATTATTGTTTCTAACAAAGGAAGGTGCTGAGGAATGACTGCTCAGAAGATCTGAACTGGCAACTTTGGTAATGCCTTGCTTAGTGCAGCTCAACCTTGAACTCTGGCAGTATTAGCTCTTTGTTCTAAGGATTTGAATCTCTAACATCAGCAGAATTAGTGCCTTGCTCAGGGGAACTGAGCTGCAAGCTGTGAGCATTTCATTGATAAAATGGTGGGAAATGCACTCACAATGAATGTAGCAAAGGAAATCTGATGAGAGGAAGACTGTCTTTGTGTGTGTGTGTGTGTGTGTGTGTGTGTGTCTGAGACACATGCGGGTTGACCTGAGGAGACCAGACCGCTTCTTCCTCATTGGCTAAAGAACATCTGGCAGCCTGTGTGTGTGTGTGTGTGTGTGTGTGTGTGTGTGTGTGTGTGTGTGTGTGAGATACCACATTGATCTCCCCTCTCACATTCCACACTGTCAGGACTCTGAATAGCAAGAACTCCTCACTCCAAACATTTCTCTCTTGCTTCTCTCTGACTTTCTCCCTCCCTCACTTTTTCCTCTTTTCTTTCTTCTGTCTTTTTCCATTCTTTCACTCTGTCTCTTCCTTTCTGTCTGTCTTTTCTTTCCTTCTCTCTCTTTCTCCTAATGTTTTTTTTCTACTCCTCTCCTTCTGTCTCTCCCCACTCATTCTCTCTCAAATCAAATCACATCGATACCAAACACGTTTGCATGGATTTGCATCAAGTCGATGCAAACGTGACTCGGACTAACCCTGAAGAACTTGACTCGGACTTGACATCCTAGAAACATGAATGACTTCAGACCTGACTTGGCCTCGCCTCAGAAAGACTTGTAAACAGTTCTGTTTGGATCCGACTCAAATGCTGGTTTTTTTTTCTTCCTCAATCGCCCAAACTGGCTGCTCCGCTGCTCTGAGTTATCCATGCACCAACATGGAATGTTAATTGAAAAAGTTAAGAATTACTGTTGTGTATTTGTGGTTGTTTGTCTTAGTTGACAGCTTTGTGTTTGCAATAACTTCAGGCTGAAACCTTCACTACCACACAGTGTTTTTAGCCCGTGGTTAAGAGGATGTTAAAAAGGACATTAGTTCGTTTTCTGGGCCCCCCCCCCCTCGACTTTCCTCTTTTCTCTCATTTTCCGGCCTGCTGCCTGTTGGATGGCCATCCTTCGACAGCTTGAAGCCATTTGAAGGACCAATTATCCAATAAATGCGGCTTTATGAAGTTGTTTCCCTGCTGCTGTGTTCTTGGAAGGCAGAGGTGTATATCAACAAGATTTACAACACTGGAGCTTTAAAAGAAATAAATACCATTTGGGAGGATGTGACACCTTCTTCTGCAAAACGTAAAAACACATTTGTATTATTGTGTTTTATTATCTGTGTTGACAATCCAAAAACCAAAAGTAAGTGGTTGGAAAAACTGAAACTTAAGATTTGATCTACAAACTGTGAAAAGCGTATTGACACCCCGACATTACAGCCATCTTTGATAGTTGAACATGCCGCTGTATAACCGGGGGCATTAATCTGCCTCCACTCCTCAGACAAGGCTTTCCACAAGACGTTGGAACCCGGCCGCAGGGATTTACTCCCAAGTCAGCCACAAGAACAGAAGTGAAGTGCAGCACTGATGCTGGGTGATGAGGTCTGGCTCACGGTTGGTGTTCCAGTTCATCCCGAAGGTGGTGGAGGGGATGGAGGTCAGGGCTCTGTGGAGGACAGTCAAGTTCTGCCACACCAAACTGGGGGGGGGAATTTCTGTATGGAGATTGTCCTATGAAAAATTATCCCACAGGTCGTCTGTGCAGCAGCTTATTATAGTTACGTTTCGTTGCTAGGCGACATCTAGTGGTCGTAGTGATGATGACAGGAGCAAAGGGAAAAGTGCGGAGACGTAGTATAAAGAGAGACAAAGTCCACGTCAGGAGGAGTTGGTGGTGGATGGATGAATATGACGCAGGAGAGCGGCGTTCGATTCCCATGTGAAACTGTTTTTGTTGCAGCCATGACAACGAAAGACTGTGTGTAATGTTGAGGAAGTACTTATTTTCCTAAATCTAACCAAGTAGTTTAAGTGCCTAAACCTAACCAAGCCATGACCGTTATTATAGTAACCATGGCGATAAAGTTAGGTACGCCGCTGTCGGGCCAGTCCGCGTATTTATTATTATAACCATGACAACCGAGGTCTGGTATGCCTGCTGCCGTTTGGGCGCTATTTCAGGAGACACTCCAATGGTTCGTATCACGGGGTTGAAAAGACGACCTGTGTGGTTGTTCAGGTTGGAGGAGTTGTTGGTCACAACATGTTGGAAGACATATTTAATGCTGGAGCTCATTTGGGACTAAGGGGCCAAAAGTCTATAGGCAACAGTGTTAACATACTTTGCCACATATCAAAATTAACTTCAGGTTGTGATTATGTTCCATTTTTTTTTTTTTTCACTGATTAAGTTTTTTGCACTAAGTGATTTTAGGACAAAGCAAAACCTCTTTATTCTCGGTCTTCATCAGGACTCAAAACATCAGAGGCACCTTGCAGTCTACATTTCTCCTGCTCCTTTACTTTCTGAACTCTTTGTTTGAGTACACATTTCTGCAGGAGCACCAGCTGCTTGTTGAGTGCATCCTTTGAACTCACCACTATATTCCTGCACAGAACAGTTGATTAAATAGCTGATTAAACATACACTAAGGATGTGTTTATAATAGATATAAGGGTGGGGTTTTTTTTTTTGTCTATACTGGTGTAACTCTTTCAGACAGAAGGCTCTGGGTGCGGCCAGAGGTTTTAAATACTTCAATCTGGACTGAGGAAGCAGAACTAATTGCTTCAGTGACTCTGTAAGAGGGGAGGCAAGGCGAGACCAGGGGTCTGTCACTTCAGCGTGTGTGTGTGTGTGTGTGTGTGTGTGTGTTTAAGGGAAACAATCCTGTGCATAAACTGGTTGTACTTCTTTGTGTTTAATTGAAAGTTATTGATTAAGATGATTTGATTAGGACCACCTTGTTTGGCCTAAAAGAATCATTCCTTGCACCTCTCTGGATGAAGGTATCATCTGTGTTTTGCTGGAACAAAGATCAGTAAATCCTCACTCACTTTGAGACACAAGCATATTTTCAGGAAAGCAGCGGCTCCACTCCCCGTTTCCTCAATAAACGGCTTCCTTCACTGATGGAGTGTTTGGGTTGTGAGCGGTGGAGACCTTCTCCGGTGAAAAGGATGTACCCTGGATTTTTGGACATAAATTTGGATTCAACCTTCATTTGAACTCGAAAACGACACACAGAGGATCAAAAGCATGTGTCCCTGAGTGTGTTGCGCTTAAAATGCAAGAGCACAAAGAGGAAAAAGTTTTTAGCCTAGCGTAGTTCAACAGAGGGGAAACTGCTAGTTTA
Organism: Seriola lalandi dorsalis; assembly: GCF_002814215.2. Classification (NCBI taxonomy): domain Eukaryota; kingdom Metazoa; phylum Chordata; class Actinopteri; order Carangiformes; family Carangidae; genus Seriola; species Seriola lalandi. Next base: position 284,643 of record NW_019525037.1, on the reverse strand, counting down.
GCTCCATCCAAAAAACAAAACAAAAAATCCTCCGGTTTTACAGGATCTGTCTTGAATAGGTGTAGAAATATAAGAAGAGGTGTGGCTCTCTGTCGTCAACATAACACAGCTGACTCTCGGACTGATAAATAACTGACGAGTCGCCACGCTGAGCAGTTACTGGTCACCAAATAGCTTCAAGCTTCATCAGCTGCTGCTGCTAAAACCACAATGTTTTCAAGCTCTTTATCTGTTCAATAAACGAGAAACGATATTTTAATCAGAGAAGTTTGGAGTCGGTGGAAGCTTCTTCCCTGATCGACAGTCTGTGTGCTAAGCTAGGCTAAACACACCCTGGATCTTTCTCTCTGAACTCCAGCCACGGAGATGAAACACGCGTCCGCGTTCTCATTCGAACAAGAGGAGCTCCTAAACAGTTCACACTGTTCCTCTGAGGCCCGCATTAAGACTTATAAGGTTGTTTATTTTTAAAAGTTTCAGTAAGTGCGACACATAATCAGAACACTGATGGTGAGTGATAAGGTGCAGCTCACAGTTGGTGCTCCAGTTCATCCCAGAGGTGTTGGATGGGACTGACTCAAAGTTCTTCCACAACAAAACCGGGCAAAAGCCATTTCTGCGTGGAGGACGCAGTCAGGAAATATCTCTGTGCTGTCCACATACTTTTTGGTGTATTTACTTTGGGTGTATTCATGTGTACAAAGCCCAAGTGGTCTTTTTTTTTTTTTTCAAGCTACTATCATATATGTAGAAGTGTGTGTGTGTGTGTGTGTGTGTGTGTGTGTGTCTCAGCATGCAAGCTGCATGTGCACAGGCGGTCTCATTTAGCAGCTTTTCTGTAAGAATGTAACCTGTAACTCAAACACACACACAGGCGTTCCCACAGTACCTCTCTCTCTCTCTCTCTCTCTCTCTCTCTCTCTCTCTCCCTCTCCCTCTCTCTCTCAGATGTAAGCCTTTTGTCTGCCCTCGACCTCTTTTTTTTTTTTTTTTTCCCTCCTCCTCCTCAGTCGTTGCAGGTGTTCATCATGAGGCAATAAAACAAGTAGTGACTGTTCTCCGTCCCAAACACGGCCCACGCTCACGCGGCGGTCGACCCTCTGCCCCCAGCCCTGCGCCACATTTACTCAGCTCTTTCTAATTTGTAGCTCTGCGTGTTCGAAATGTGTGTATGTGTGTGTGTGTGTGTGTGTGTGTGTGTGTGTGGAAATGCATATGTGTTCAGTGGCAGCCATCTTGCATAAATCCTGTCTTACAGCCTCTACATAAGTCTCCACTAAGATTTCACATTTTCTCTGTTTTTTATGAGGAGATGACGAACTCATGAACTAGAGGTATAAACATTTTTTAAAGTTGAGGTTACCTTGAGGTGACTTGCATCTTAGTAATGAGCCTGATCAATAAGTTTGCAGTAACGTTGTTTTTGACGAGAGGCCCCAGGAGTTTTAAAGTTCTCCTGACATGAGAAAGTAGAAGCTGAAGTGGATCTTGCAGCTCCAGGATCAGCCTGTGAAACTCCCTGATCAGGACACTTTCTTTTCTCCTCAGTAGTGACAGCTTAATGTTGTAATGTGTTCAGTGCTACTCCACCTGAGTCATGATTTTCTATCGCCATGCAGGGAAAATAACTGAAATCTGACAAGAAATGATAAAAGTTTATCAGCTGTGTAATGAGTTTCCTGAAACTCAACCTGAAACTCAAACTGAAACTTGGTGCCATATTTAGAAACATAGTTTACTGGAACACAGTGCACTTAGATACATGGTAAAGTAAAGTAATAACAGCCCCTTTCAGATTTTCATATATGAGGCTGGCGCTTCCTGCAACATGTGTGTCCTGCAGCGTGATCCAGCTGCAGCTCTGAACCACATGCATCGCTGAGCTGTGACTCAGTCTAATTTCTAAAGAACACACCACACCAGTTTGTCCTCAGAACAGAACGCTGCTTCAGAAACTTAGCATGAGCTCTACAATCTGTTGTGTACATTTTGTGTACAGCCAGCCAGTGGCTCAGAGGTCGTGTTAAACTTAGTTTTCTAAATCTGCCGCTTGTTTGGTTCCATTCTCTGCTTGATCACTGTTTCCTCAAGTCTCCTCCAACCTCGTATGAAAAATAAGACTTCTACTGTTTCCACTCTGATTTTATGTGCGTGTGTGTGTGTGCATGTGTGTGTTTTTGAGCTAAATGAATGCAGTTTTTGTTCATGGTCATTTATGTTTTCCTCTGTGTGTGTGTGTGTGTGTGTGTGTGTGTGTGTGTGTTGCGTGTTGTGTGTGTTGTAGTGTGTAGACCAGGCCGCGGCTCTCTTAATAGTAATAATGTGAAATGTGAAGCAGCAGGTTCTGTTCTCTGTTAACATAATGACTAGAGTTATAAAGTCTGACAGCTACACACACACACACACAGTCACACATGCACTCTGTGTATTTTCACTTGAACTCTCTGATTTGTGGTAATACAATCAATTTGGAAAAATACCACAAGCTCATCAAATAAACTAAAAAAACCCCAAAAGACCTGAGAATTCTATTCTTTTTAAAAGAGTAAGTCTTCTTTTATATTTGCAGAAACATCCTTTACCAACCTGGTTTTCAGAGGAGAAGACTTCTTATATATATTCTATATATATATATAATATATATAATATATATTGGTTGAAAAATATGAAGTTTGGCAGGGTAACTTATAAAAAGAAGACGTCTCACTCACGATTGTCCAGTGGTTTTACAGAGTGATGCTTTTTCTATCACCAATGATTTTTGGCTGAGCTCAGACCAGACAACAGATAAACCTAAACTGGCAGCCGCCCTCTTGTTCTTGACATTAGACTCTTTCTCTGACTGTTAAACAAATATTAAACCTTCAAGGTTTAAATATTACAGAACAAAAAAATGCAGCTGACCCTGCAGAGGCTTATTTTATGCTACTCTATGAGGTAAATGCTTTTCTGTATCATAGCAGAGTTTAGACGGTTTGTAGTGCATTGTCCAAAGTTGCTATATGTGTCCTCACAACCAGGAAAACACACTCTACACACAGTGTTGACGAGCCTGAGCTCAGTTGAAAACCTTCAGGAAGACCAGCGGCCTGTTTGGAACTTAATTCAGTTTTGTCTTTAGATGAGCGCTGTTGTTGTCATTTTGAACAGTTGAATACACTCTCTTCACTCTTTCTCTCTCTGTCTCTCACACACACACACACACACACACACACACACACACACACACACACACATGGACGTGCTTTAATGTGTTTAGAGAGAGCAGCAGAGCTCTCCTTCCTGCGTGCCCAGACATGTATTATGTGGTTTTCAAAGGGGAAGCCTTCACTTTAGTGTGTGTGCGTGTGTGTGTGTGTGTGTGCTCATGTGTGTGCGCATGTGTGTGTGTGTGTGTGTATGTGTGTGCAAGTGGGTGTGGGTGTTTTCTTGAGATCAATGCAGTTATAGAGTGCAGCGGCTTTTGACTCCACACACATACTCCACACACAGGCCTGTGAGGCCTGTTCTTAGTCAAGTGTCACGCTCTGCCCTTCTGACATCTGGTCCCTGAAACCTCTGGAGTCCCTGGTGTTTGTGTGTGTGTTTGTGTGTGCGTGTGCGTGTGTGTGTGCGTGCGCGTGTGTGTGAGTGTGTGTGTGTGTGTGTTGGAGTGCATGTTCATGTCTGTGTTTGATTAACTAACCATTCCCTGTCTGTGTGACAGACCTTGCCAATACACTTGTACGTATTGTAAACCGACCTCCTCCCCCTCCGGAGCGTAGCATGCACGCTGCACTGCTGCTGCACCACCAGAGGAACTGCTTGGAAACTTGAATGTATGGATCACGCAGGAGATTCCTCATCTGAATGAGGACTTTCTGTTAACACATTTACATAAATGTGCTCATCGTTTCAGAAATACAGACCAGAAAAGTTCATCTGACACAAAGATACTAAACAGCAACTTAAGTTCCTGCAGGGCAACAGAAATAATTTCCTCTGCTTTTTCAAAATGCCATGTAAAACTAGAATTACCTCCTTGCAGTTGTCTGCCTCTGCCACACAGACTAACTTCAGATTACATCCCTGTTTATCCACAATCATATAAGATATGAACCATTTGTGTGAAATGTTGTCATAATTGATGTGTTCAGTCTTGAGCAATGGCTAAAAAGTGTTTTGTGAGGTCACACTGACTTTCGACCTTGACCTTTGACCTTCGACCACCAAAGTCTAATCAGTTTGTCCTTGAGTCCTCGTGAATGTTTGTACCAACTTTGAAGGGATTCCGTTGAGGAGTTCTCAAGAGAATTTTGCCGTTCACAAGGCCAAAACTATGTATTATGAGGTCAATATGGCCTTGACCTTTGACCTTTGTCCACCAAAATCTAATCAGTTCATCCGTGAGTCCTTGTGATAGTTTGTGCTAAATTTGAAAAAGTTCTGTCATGGTGTTACTGAGATATCGTGTTACACCAGAATGGACACGACTGTCTGACTGTTGCCATTGTGGAGGCATGAAAAAATAGAATTAGCACAAAGCTACATAAAATCTGTTGGTGATGCTTGCTCCTGCAGTTCACGCTTACAGACTTTACAGTCCTGAGTTAATACCCCCCGGTGAAATGTGCATCTTCAAACTGTATAAATGTGTGAAATCAGGAGGATTGTTCAGGACTTCTGAGTGTTTTCTAGATGTGTGTAAAACAACATGGGGCTATAAACATGATTATAAATGGCATTCTTTACTGAATTTGATTCTCAGTTCAACTGCTATTGGAAATGAGAAAGCGGGTGAAATTTTTCATGCTCATGAGTTTTTATTCTTCTCTACTTAAAATATTTCATTTTACACAGTGAGCAGATTGATAACCATCATATAAAAGCCAGAGAAATGCCCTTGTGGGCTGCTGTTTACTGGGATTAATGGGAGGACTGGGACTGAGACTGTGTTCTCAGCTTGCCTCATACCTCTGCACATCACTGTTTTACCAGTTATCATTAAAAAAACAAAAAACAAAAAAAAAAACCCAGCCTGGGGATTATGTCTGCAGCACTTTTCTCACTGTGGATATTTTAAAAATAACTGCAGCCCAGTGAAATAACAGCAGGCTCTCAGAGGATGAAAAACTCTCTCACACACATGTGTAGCATGTTAAGTGTGAATTAATTGGATTGCTGCTGTTTTCAGCCACACTTTATGAATCTCATCTGTGGTAGGATGTGGCGTTTGGTTTGGAACAATACAAATTGGCCTGATGGCAAACAAACTGGAGCAAATTAGCACTGAAAATGTTTACCTGTTTCCTTAACAAGCTGCATTCTCACTCTGCTGAGGCTGCCACTGATTCTCTCTGCAGACTAAACTGTGTCGTCCTCCGTGTGTGGGGGTGTTTTACTTATTATACCACCGGAACAGTGTTTCATATATTGTGTGTGTGTGTGTGTGTGTGAAAAGGGAAAACAGTGAAACACATTTGATGTTATGTCAGAACTGTTGGTTGTTTATACAAATTAATAATAACAGTTTCGGAGCCTGAGTAGCATTAAGCATGCGCGACAAAATAACTTGGTGTATGGAGATTGAAAGATTTAAGCAGCCAGTTAGTGCCAGATAAAACGTTGCTATGGAGTTGCACTGTGGTAAATGTATAATTCAGGGTTTTGACTTATACTTGGGATGTTTTTTTTTTATTATCTGTCTCTTGTGAGTTCATGGAAGTTCTTCATTGAAGTGCAATTCTAAATTACAGGAGTACTCCTTTAAAATAATATCAAATTGATTAGTTTAGTGAACTAAAAAAGATGATAATAAAGTAAATTTCTATGTTATTTATCAAAGATGAAACAGTAAGTCAGTCAACATATAAGTTGATTGCAGTTGACAGCAATTTTGATAATAAACTAATTGTTTAAGTCATTTATATGTCTAAAAGTGTCTGGTTCCAGTTTCTCTGGTGTGAAGATTTGTTGTTTTTGTCTGTTTCATATGATTGTAAATTTAAAATTTAAAATTTTCGGGTTTTAGACTGTCATTCGGACAAAACTAGTCATTTGAAGATGTCACCTTGTGCTTTGGGGGAAAAATTGGGCATTTTTCTATTATCTTCAACACAAATATGCAAATACAGCAATGGAAAAATAATTACCATCATTGCAGTCCTCCATAGGATCAACAAATGCATTATTAGCATCAGGAGAATTTACTTTGTCCACAGAGAAAGTAAAGGTTTAGTTGTGTACTTTAGAAAAAGAAGAGAAGTAGCGTGATGATAAATGTGAAGATGGGTGAAATTCATATCATCATCAGGTGACAGTGTGGTAGAAATCTTTCTTTTTTCAACCAGGATCAGGTTTATAGAAAGCTGCAGTCGTCTGGTCTGAGTTGAAGCAGAGTCCAAATCAGTCAAGCAGAGCCGAGGTCGAGAGTCGAGTCAGGTGACAAGAAATTTCCGTCACCCTCATATAACTATCTACGTACTTCCTGTTTCTCTTTATGTCACCCTCACCTGATACTTTCCTTCAGGGGAAGAACATTTCTCTCATTTCTTTTTAACAATGACATTTACATTCTCATCTGTGGTTTATTTGGTTTACTTTGTGCTCAAAACTCATGGATGAGTCAAAATTAGAAGTGCAGTATTTAGCTTAGTAGCTAAATCATTAAAGTATGAAAAGCAATATGAGATTATTTTCCTTTTTAATGTTTTTCCTTTACCTCCAACCAGTTGATAAAATAAATTATGTAAGCTAGCTAAACTGAAAACTTTCTAAAACTAGCTAACGACATGAATCATTTTTTTACTTAGCTACCCTTCTGCAACTATCTTTCATCATAGCGTGCTGTGTTAGCATTAGCTTGTCATTTAAAATACTTTAGCTACCGTTACAAGAGTTGGTTCAATGATGCCACAGATGTACATATAGTAAAGTATATGGATAATTTAATTAAAATTACCTGCACTGGCTAGTGTAGTTTTATAGCGAAAGATAGCTTCAGTTAGCTAGCTAGAGGCAAAGGGTTAGTGCTTAGTATGCTTATAGCTATCGGCGTTCTAAGCTAGCTAGTCACTCAAGATGGACATTAAGCAAAGCATGAAGCTTTATTTTTCCTTTAACACTGTAAGTAAATTATTTAATTAACTCTGCAATTTATTTAGACTTCTGATAACCTTTTACTGCATTTTGTGAGTTTCTGGGGCTCCGAATTTCATGAAATCCAGTTGTAGACAGTTAAGTTCAGAGGTAGCTTCTGTTTGGCGTCAGTAACATGGTTGTTTTGAAACAGGGGGGTTTTTAGGACGTCCCAGGGGTCCTTCAGGAGTTTCCAGGGGACACGCAGACAAAATGAGGAACGACTTCATTGGAAAGTGAGAAAAATGTGGTTGTAGTCTATATTTCACCTATGCGACACAGTGGAGACAGTTCAAGCAGATGTTCACCTGATATTGTTTTAATCTGTGTTGTATGTCTCTGTATCAGATAATATCTTTGATGTGTTTTACAACCAATTTCTCTCCACATTTGCCATACTTTTGTACTTTACATTACCGATAGCCTATCATTAAATTAAATGGCTTGAAATCAAAGCCATTTACTTCTCTGTTATATTTCTATTTCTATTTTGGCGCAATTGAGTTGCAAAAAAATGCGAAATGCAAAAAAAAAACAAAAATTTGTTTTTAATGTTTAATGTCATTAATCTTTATGTTATTTATGTTCCTTTTTTTTATTTCTGTCCCATTGGCTTCCTTCCTATCTTGCACATAGTATAGTTTTATTTATGCATTTTATGAAAAAATATCAAGCAGCATTTCCTCCTCTTTTTTACTTCTGCTAAAGGAACGTGTCTAAGCCAGATGTTTGCTTGAATCAGATGCTTCAAAAGCCAAAAAAAAATGTAACTCCTCATCAAATGTTACTGTGAAAAAAGGACAGAAGTACTGACAGGAGGATGGATGAGGGCAGGGAGGGGAAAGACTAAGAGGAAGAAAAGGAGGGATGAAGGAGGAGGAGCAATAGGAAGGGATCAAGATGAAAAAAAAATAGAGATGAGCTGAGGAGGTGTGAGATAGAAAGGAAGGAAATGGAGAGGGAGGAAAACAGGAAAATGTGGAAGTAGAGAGAAAGAGAGAGACAGTTTTCGCTGGGGAAAAGGAAGAGAAAAACTCTCTCTCTCACTCTCTCTCCCTGTCTCTCCATTAAATTTTTCACAAATTAAAGCGGTATTATCTTGAAATATTTAAAGGTTAGATGAATGTTGATAATGGATCTCGACAGCCATTAAGCTGTAATTGCTCTCTAATGTAGTTAGTGAAAGACATGGGATACAATTTTGCAGCAAACACGGGTGGGTGAGGGGGGGTGGGGGTGGGGGGTTGAGCATCAGCGAGAGAGAGAAAAAGAGAGAGAGGGAGATGAGGCTGTTTTTTATTTATTGATTTTAGTCACAGCCCCCTGATTTAAACCAGAGCTGTTGTTCTCTGCATTAAGTCTTAATAAGGCAAAAACAGAGCGTGATTAACTATTCACAGACAGAGGGGTGAGAGACCTAGGCAAAGAATGAGAGAGAGTGAGACAGAGAGAGAGATGGAAGTATGGAGGGGCTTTAGAGAGACAAATAAAGAAAAAGAGAAAGACAATGAGAGGCGGTGGCAATGAGATTTTAACACCAGACAGATGTCAGTTGTCACAGGTTACTTTCTAAATCTGCTGTTTCAAAATAAAAACTTATGTACCAACAAAAATAACATGTTTTATTATTATTTATCATTGTTATCATTATTACGTTGCACATAATGAAGATTTTGCCTAATTTAAATGATATCTGCAACATGTTATGTTCAACAAATAACCCTTTTTAAGGTGTAATGTTCACACACTGATTTACAGCAGGCGTTCCCAGTCTGGTGACTGGCGCCCACCCAGGGGGTGGGGGGGTCACAAAGTAAATCTGTGAGGTTGTGAGAAGTCTCGCACACTGGTGGTCACTTCTACTTACTTTAATAATGTTTTGTCCTTAAATCTGAATAAGGTGAAACCAATGTAGTATGTGCTGTATATAACTCACCTGGGAAGAGTCCACGCCAGTCTTTTATCACCAGATGAGTTTTACTGCACACGGACCAAGTTATATGGATGGTCAGTGAGGAGGTGGTCTATGGTGCAGGTGTGGTTTGAGAAGTTTCTGTTGACATTTGGTGTGAGTCAGGGTCTCCATTAGAATCCATTGTAACTGCTGTGAATCCAAGCTGACTGCAGATGCAATTCTCAAGGAGGGAGCCTACAGGGGTCATTGTTTGATTCTCAGTACAGTTTTTCAGTGGAATATTCATTTTAGATATGAACTTTTCCGAAGTGTGGTCCATCCAGGAGGAATTTCGATGACACACAGAACATCATGTCTGAATCTCAGTACCTTCAGCAGTTGGTGGAGTATTTGAGTCGATGTCAAACCTGCTGTGGTCCTCTCTCTGTGTTATGACACTATATAGAAATCTCAGTTCTATCTCTTACAGTGTATATTTGTATGTTTACAACACCAGGACATAAGTATGAGACAGAACTGACTTTTGAGATGTCCCTGAATGCAGCGTTTTGTTGTTGCTCTGATGGAAGTGAACACAATCTTTTTCTTCTGCAGAAATCCAATCAACAAGTGTAGAGAGACTGAGAGAATGTCTGCAGGCGATATTTGTGTGTGTGTGTGTGTGTGTGTGTGTTTATTTCTTAGTGTGTGTATGTTATTTTTCTTGCTCTGTGTGGGTGTGTTTCGCTGTTTTAGTCTGAGCGTGTGTGTGTCATGCTGGTTGTGTGTCAGTGTGTGTCTCTTACCGTGTGTCTGTGTGTGTCCCTGCAGCCTTGCACCCATGCAGACATGCTAACTCGTTAACGGCTTCTCACTCCTCGTTTCCAGAAAAGGATGTGCCATCCAGGTGGCAATCCCACGATGCACCTCTCCCCAGTCGCGTTAACGGTCGCCATTGGTAACAGTCTTGTCAGGGGAAAAAATGGGGAATCTGCATTTTTATATACTGTACAATAAAAATAACACTGTACAAAATACAATGATCAGTATTTAATCATAAGTTATTATCAACTAAGTTCTATTTATTTCTATATATATACAGTACATGGAAATAATACTAATGATAACTTTAATTTACAACGTGCCTTACAGAGATTGGAACATCTCTTTTAAAAATAAATATATGTATACAGTGGGTTCCATAAGTCTAGACCACTTTTCACTCATTGGGAACTGAATATTAAAAGAGAAGTTAAATAAGGAAAGAGTAATGCAGCATGCATACAAGTGATGTTTCCGTTTTTATATTTGCATATCTGACTCAGCAGGTCATGTTTGAACATGATAATAACCCCTGTGCACAAAGACAGGTCCAAAAAGATGCTTTATCCCCCGCAGTCAGGGTCCAGAATGTGGTAAAAAGCCTGAAACCAGAAGAGTGGAGGCTGTTATAGCAGCAGATTAATGTCCAAGAGCTGCAGTGATAATCAGCTATCACATGTAGTGGAATGTTCTTGTGTCCACATACTTTTGACCATGTAGTGCGGGAGGAAAGGAGAGGAGAGGAGAGGAGAGGAGAGGAGAGGAGAGGAGAGGAGGAGGTGCAGATTTTCTGTCTCTGTTGACAGACTTCTAAATAATTACTGGAAAGGAGAAACAAACACATTAGTTTCAGTCTCACTTATAATCACTGTGTGTTTGTGTGTGTGTGTGTGTGTGTGTGTGTGTGTGTGTGAGAGAGAGAGAGAGAGAGAGAGAGAGAGAGAGAGAGAGAGAGGCCAGAATTATCAGTGTTAGTACTTTGTTACAACACAGTGTTACAACACAACAAGTCTTTCACTCAGTCTTTGTTTTTTCTGTGTGTGAGCTGGTTTTCATCTTTGATCACTTTTAACAGTCTACAGAAACTGACTTATCTTTATCAGTGCTGAATCAAGTAGTTGACAGTAAATTTTTCAATAACAATGTTGATAATCAATTATACATGTATCAAGGAAAAATGTCTGGTTCCAATTTTGTATCATTGTTAATTGAATATTTGTCCTTTTGGACTTAAACAAAACAAGTAATAGAAAACATGTCACCTCAGTCTGTGGAAACTGTGATGGACAATTGTACAAGAATTCAAACCTGGCTCCTCTCAGTCTGTCAGTAGTACAGATGGCAGACTGGTCACTGATAACCTGCTGCTAGATAAACTGTTGTGGATCTGGAAGGTCACAGGTATGATTCCCATCCTGCCCCCGGTGTCCATCCATCTTCTTCCTGTCCGAGTGTCCTTGAGGAAGATGCTGAGACACCATGCTGTTTCATGATATGACATTCAGGCCACAGAGTCTATTGTTTTAAATACTAGGTCACAGTTTACTGTGGCTTTCCTGCATTTATCTCCAAATAACTTACATTTTTCACAGTAGTGATGTCACTAGCATGCAGACTGTTGGTCTGTTAAACTTAGACAGGCAACAGACATTCAAGGTCCCCGGGGGATGAAACCTAACGACTTTGGTGGTCCCCCAGCCTTTACACTAGTGCCGCCATGAGGTTGACATGTTTGGTCTTCAGTTGACTTCTCCACAATGATTGGATGGATTGACGTGACATTTTCCTACAGATACCGATGTCTCCTACAAGGTGGATTGAAACAATTTTGATGATGAATTCTACGTGTTATTTTATATGGCATTTTTTGCCTTTATTGTTATAGCACAGTGAAAGAGAGAGACAGGAAAGTCAGGGAGAGAGAGTGGGGATGAGATGCAGGGCTGTGGGTCCGACTCAAACCCATGGCCGCTGTGGTTAGGACTAAGCCTGTGTGGTACGCGCTCTACCAGGTGAGCCCTCGAGGCTTCCCCGAATTTGACATGTTTTAAGATGTGTTTGCAGTTTGTACTGTCTCAGCTGTACTTTGTGTTTACTGCTAATAGAGCTTCCTAACAGCTGACATAGCACAGGTGTAATTGACAATATTAAAATGACTGTATTTCCATTTAGGTGTGTTAGTTCTAGCGTTCTGATATTGTGCGTACTGGCTCACTGACATGGCTTATACTGGGACACTTGATGGAACTGAGACAGTGTTCAATTTTTCATCTGTACTTTCCCTGCAAAGATAAGTCAACATATCTGCTGTGAAAATTAGCACGCTAAACTAAGATGGTGAAAACGGTAGACTAAACATTCCACCTGCTAAACATCAGCCTGTTAGCATTTTGAGCACGTTATGCTTATTTTAGCATTTAGCTCCTAGTAAACTTCAGTATTTTGAGTCTCGTCATCCTCATCAGGAAGAATGAACTGAAGTGAAGGAGAAAACACTTCACTTTATTCCTCTGAAGGTTTTGGGTATGTGCTGGTTGGAGGCTGCGTCGCTCTTCAGAGTGACTGTGTGACTGATTTCTCAGTAAATGGCTGCTAATGCTGTGTTGGTTTCAGTGGTCATCTATTATTAGCGGCTTGGACCAGATCTGATGGAATTCACCTGAGCCCCGCTCTCACTTCCCCATCACCACCACAAACCAACTGCTACATAACTAATGCACAGGGCTCTTCCTGTACAGGTGCATGTGGTGTGAGTTTGTTCACGTCTGCAGTTATTTTTAATTCCATCCCAACCGCAAAGATTCACGACACCCAAATTCATCATGTCACACTGTGGTACCCACTGCAGTAGCAGTAGCAGTAGTAGCAGCAGCAGCAGCAGCAGCAGCACATTTTTCTGCACTTTTACTGGACCACTGCCTCACTGCTGCAATGAAATAATCAGGAAAATGTTTAGTTTTGTTTTTCAACCATCAGCTTGGATGTAGCAGAATAGACTGTCCTGTGACAAACGAGTCCATAGGTTGTTTGTGTAGCATGTTATTATGACCCATAGTTACGTTTTGTTGCTAGGCGTCATCTAGTGGTGGTAGTAATTATGACAGGAGCAAAGGGAAACGTATGGTGACGTAGTAAAAAGAGAGACAAAGGCCACGTCAGGAGGAGGTGGTGGATGGATGAATATGACTCAGGAGAGCGGCGTTGGATTCCCATCCGAAACAAGCAGTTTATGTTGTTTCTTTCATCCATGTGGGTTTAACAAAGTTAAATACTTTGTTATTATTGTAACCATGACAACAAAGATCGTCTAATGTTGAGGAAGTACTTATTTTAAGCAAAATCACAATCTTTTTCTGAACCTAACCAAGCCATGACCGTTTTTATAGTACCCACTGTAATGATCGGTATGCTGCTCTTGGTACAGTCGCATGTTTATTTTGGTAACCATGACAACCAAAGTCCGGTACATATGCCGCCATATTGGCGCTATTTCAGGACACACTCCTATGGGTCGTATCAGAGGGTTGAAAAAAATGATCTGTGTGGTTGTTTAGGTTGGAGGACTGGTTATAGTAACATAGGATGGATTATTTATTGACTTGTGCTGTTTGGTAGCACCGTATGAGCTGTGATATGAGTCATAACAGCAGTTATATAGTAAATCCAGGAAACCTGAAGCGGAAAAAAGCTGGTTAGATTCACAAAATCTTTAGTTTCCTTAATTAGACTCACAAAAAGTTAAAACCGTATTTAGAGAAGTTGTCGTTGTGGCATTTTAGCAATCTGGCTAGTGTGACTGGTTTCAGACCTTTATCTGTCCTCTTCTCTCCTCCTCTCTGTGCTCACATACAGTATTTCATCATGTAAGTTCATCATTGGTTTGTATAAAATAAAGTAAAAGAACCTAAAACAGATAAAATTCACCAAAATAATCAAATCAGACTAAAAGTGGACACTGAAAAACAGACAAGACAGTAAAACAAGTTAAAATGATAAAAGAAAAATGTTACCTTTCGCTATGACCCTTAGGAGCAAATCAGCGGCAGGCAAACTGGATGTTTGTTGTCCTGGTTACAATAATAAACGTGGTAAAGGTTGTGCGTGGTTAGCTTTAGGCACAAAAACGACTTGGTTTGGAAAAGATGATGGTTTGGTTTAAGATAAGTACTTCCGTAAGGTTGGTTGATGCGGGAGCAGAGAGTGAAGCAGACATTAAATGTCCCATCAAACCAAAATTATGATTGAAAACAGGATAAAAAAACATGTATGATGACAGGACTAGGACAGCAGTTTAAGTTTGTAAAGGTTTTTAAAAAAGACTTCCCCTACTTTCCTTTATAGAAGGCATCAGATCCTCTTCAGATTTCTCTCTGCTGTTTGTTTCATAAAAGCAGTTGTCACATTTCCCAGTGGCTGATTTCTTATTTTGGAGTGAATCTCGCCATTTCCTCGGCGGTATCAGCAGGAGGGGCGTGACTGGAGGACGAGAGCAGAAGAAGAGCTGATAGGAGTCGAACCCCTCTGGCTCGGGGCTCAGTCATGTTTACACTTGACGACAGGACGCCATGAAAGAGCGAGGAGAGGCGGAAGATAAAAGGGAAGAAGAAAGAAAGTGAAGAGAGGGAGGGAGAGATGAAGGCAGGAGGAGGGGGAGGAACAGGGAGGTGGGGTTGGCGGGTGTGGGGGGGGGGTTATGGGAGAGAGGACAAGAAAGGGAAGATGAGGAATAAAAGGGGGAAAGGTTGTTTTTAGTGTTAATGAAATCAGATAAAGGTGTGATTCAGGAAGAACGTGTCACTGTGACACTCAGATGACAAATTTAACCTTAAAGCCTCCTGCTCAGGTTTCATTACAGGCCTCAGTTAAACAATAAGGCATTCAGCATCGGTACCATTCATTATAAACCATGCTTGTTTTGTCTTTTTCGGATAATTAGCTCTTCTCAGGAGTGTGTGGGAGTGTGCAGATCTTCCTCGCTCTCCTATTAGCTTTGTTGCTCCTGCCAGTGTGGGACAAATTAGGCCGAGACCTTCATCGGGGGCGCTCTTAATGTTGCGCTGTATGTATGGTTAACTGAGATCACATGACCAGGATCACACTGGCCACCTTCAACCTGAGCAGTGGTCCATTCAGACAAGATACATGAAAACACCTGTATGGGTGCCCTTTATCTTTATACCCATGCCGGTACCAGGCGCAGATACTGTGGATGGTGTGAAATATTTGCACTGGCTGTAGAAAAACTATCACTGAACCTAATCTGAGGTTTTACTAAATTATCCAATAATGATGTTCTGGTCTGACAGTAGAGCTGAAAAAACATTCATCACGGGGGCTGAGACACAGAACAATGGGGTGCTCCATCTTCCGCTGTGTACTACCGTGCAATAAAGTTAATGATGTCAAACTGCTGAGTTACGAGCAGTTGGATTTAGGGTTCAGGGTTATTGTTACATTTCACAGGTTTCTGTTTATTCATTGCGTATTTAAAGCTAGGCTACAAAAGATAAAGAGTCACTTTACTTAATTGTTTTTTTATTGTCGTGTGAACGGACTGTAACGTAACTTAAAAAAGGACACCTTCTCGACTTTTGCGGTTGCCTACAGGAATTTTCCAGGAAAGTCCAAAGATGCCACATTTCTCTCCTGAATGCCTTGCCTCAGTGCATCTCCCCTACAGCGCCATCAGTGTGGAACACTTGCTAATGTTAGCTCAGTCCGCTAACGTCAAGTCGTTGTAATGTAAAAGCTCTAGTCTATTATGCCGAGAGTTGTGATGGAAACTATCAAGTCTTGCAACGCATCTTATTTGTCATTTTCCGGCAAGTTAAGTAACCGTTAGCGTTATCGTCCAGCAAATTTAGTTATAACATTGCTTAGCCTGTGGTGAAAGCTAGACAAACAGTAATTGATAAAGCTAGCTAGCTAAGTAACAGAAACGTATATAAATGCGGCAAGAATGGATTAGTTCAACGTCACTAGCCTCTATGCTAAGTAACAAGCTGATAACGTTATTAAGCTTATTCTATTTCCAATAAACACAACTATAGACTTGAATATTCAGATCTCCACTCTTTAGCGCTGTGCCAGTGCTGGAGAGTCAAATATAGTCCATAGTCCCAAATATAGTTTGTAGTCAAACTATAATTACATTGTCACTTTAGCTATTTCATACATCAACATGACGCCGTTCTGTCACATTCAGTTTCGTTCAGGTCACGTCGCCGTTTTAGTCGATGCCAGGGATGCTTGCTTGTGCCGACCTGCTGAGGACGAGCAACAGGATGCTAACTGCAGTCCATTTAATGGCCACCGCTGTCGTTGATAACAAGGGTTTTCCGAATGTTACCTTTAATGCACCACCCTGCAAACACACTAAGTGACCCAAATCAAACACAGGTGAATATTGGTAAGAGAGCATGGAAAAGAGAGATAGGCGAAATATGGAGCAAGGGCTTTACAGTGTCCTTTTCTACATTGTCATTAGTACGATGAGACAGGTAGCAGGAAGGATACACCTGCTTTTGTATTCATAGATGGAGGGATAGAGGGAAGAATTGTTGTCGCTGCTGATAGAAGCAAAGAGAGGGAAAAAGACGAAAGCAAGATGGAGCACTGTTTTTTATTTTCCCCGCTAATTAAAAGCAGATGTCAAGGTACAATTCTCAGAGCTTGTTTAACGCAGCACAACTGTTTCCTGATTTACTTTCTAGGCTTCTCTGCACTTGTTGAGAGACCATTTCACTTCTCCTCATCCAACCCACTGGACTTCCTCCAGTTTCAAAAATCTCTCTGCTCCTCTCTCACTCGCTCTCTCTCCCTCTCTCTCTCTCTCTCTCACTCTCTATGATTGCGCTCACTCGTCCCTCTGCTTGCATTAGCTGTAAGCTGGCAGGTGTCTATGAGATAGAGTTTTATAAAGCCAACAAACACAAAACCCTCCTCAGAGAGAAAGAGGCCTTAATTGAATTGTCAAGCACAAATCTACCCAGAGACTCACTTTGACAAAAACTCATCCGAAACACTGTCTGCCTGTCTCTGTGTCAGCGTGACTGTCTCACCGTCTCATTGTCCACCTGTCTGTCTGTCTGTCTGACTGACTGACTGTTCACTGAGTCAGTTCAGGGGGAAACTTGGGACAGGCTGTAGAAAAATAAGGCATGACGCAGGTGTTTGCCTCAAGGGAGTATATTTTTTTTGTGTGTGTGTGTTTGAAGTATTTTTAAGTGATGACAAGCTCTTACAATGTAAACTTTGTATTGTGATGGCTTCACTCTAATTTCAGTTGCCAATATCAAAATCTTCCTACCACAGATGACTAACAGGTGTAGTTAGACATAAATATTTACACCTTTATAATGGAATTATAAGGCTCTATTTGACATTTTTCTCAAAATTAAGTTATTCACATTCATTCTGTGACAACCTAGTAACCTTATGTGAGGTGTTTTATGTATTTTTGGTTTTCTTATCGACAAAACAAAATGGTTCTATCTCCAAAGTTGAACTCTAATTGGGTTTTATGAGGTTCTACTTCAGAGCGAATCAGCACTTAGAATGTACACAAGACGACCAATCAGCTTCTGCTTCACTGTCACCCCCGCCCCCCCATATTTATCCTGCCTTTATACTGACCTGCTACACATACTTGCTGTCTAACCTAAAGGAAACTTAAACTAATTGTTCCTATGTATAATTAGCCTCTGCACTGGACAAAATATTCAGCACTGACCTTTAGGCCAATACGTAACCTGCAGTGCTTCACGAGTTCAAGTTGTTGATACATACGTCACCTCAGTGTTCTCAACAGTAGCTACGGTCATGCCTGAGGTGGTTTGAATAGACTGCAGTCTGATGCCTTTTGCACCCCATTTACACTCAGCCACTTTGTGCATGTTGGGTAGTTTGGATAAGTGTTGGATATCAGAAAAGCTAAGTGTAAATGTGTCATGATTAAAATCTGAGCAGCAGTCTAGCAGTAGTTTTGAAAAGGTGTAAATGCATCTGTCTAAAAAAACGAAACTGAAATTGCGCTGAAGTTGAGCCATTGTTTGCTTCCTGTCACAAAAAGCTGTTCTCACGATTTCAAGACGTGCTGTCATAATGAGAGAATAACATGCTGTTGTAGCATGTATCTGATCCCTGATCCGTGCAGTTGTTTGCTTGATCTGTGTGGGTGACAGGGTGAGTGAGCACAGTGACGACCGAAACGTGTCATCCATTTGCTTCTGTTCTTCTTCTGGTAAAACAGTAGCCAGGCAGTTTCAGGTGGATGCTATCAGATTCATGAAGTGGCTCATGGAGTGTAGACGGAGCCTATGTTTGATGTGTAGATACATGATTTTAAGAGCCAGCCGCTCTGAAATGAGTATATTTGTTGGGCGTGGCATGACTTAAGTTGCATCATCGGGTTCATCAGGATTTTTTGGTGATTTGTTCAGACCTATAATTTTGGTCTAATGTGACCTACAGGAGAAACTATACCACTGTATTTTCATTTATTTGTGCATGAGGATTTACGAGTGAATCCATAAATAGATAAATGAGCAGATAAAATACATATCTTTTAAAGCTATCTGCCGTATTTTTAATGTGGAGTGTGTGCATGTGATTCTTTTCATGGCTCTGTGTTACATGTGGTGAAGTTATGACAGTGTGTAGTGCTTCAGTGAGAAATGGCAACATTTGTGCTGAAATCGGTGACACTAATTCACAGCTCCTGACGGCTGCAACAGTTTTGATAAGTTCCAGCTACTAAAACATGAAATGTTCCAGTCATTACTCCATAATCATGTCACTATTAAATCAGTAACCACTTCAATAAACCCCGTTTTTTGTTTTTTTTTCCTGCTTCTAACTAGTTTCCAGCCAGCCTTTGGCTCTGTGCCTTCATCTGCATTGTTCTCACTCAGCTTTTATAAAAGTTTTGCTAATTCTGCTGCTTTTTAGCTTCCCAACAGTTTGCACACAGATTTTTTTTTTTTTTTTTTTTTTTGAGTTTCCTTTTGGTCCTCTGGTTGTGATGGTGTGTAGAGATCTAAGCCACAGTTGGCTCAGCTTCACATGGGCCTGTGTGGAGAGACGAGGGGGTTTGTCAAAGGAATCGCCTGCGCCGCTTATTCTTCCTCCACCACAGAGATGGAAAAAAAAAAAAACAAAACAAAACAAAACAAAAAGGACCGGCCTTCTTATTATCAATATTAATCTCTCTTTTTGGAAAGGCATCTGTAGGCTCTGAGCTCGGCTGTCTTTAAAACACACACAACACGGCTGATTCAAGAAAACCATGTTTGAACTTGCTAATGTTTTTTTTCTCTCTTACTTTTTCTGTCTCTCCCCCCCTTGCTCTCTTTCTCTCTGTCTACATGAGCTATTCTCTCTCTTCATTTAGCGTGCCATTAGCTCTCCAAGCTGTTGTTTGTTTTCTTGCTTTAATGTGCTTTTTTGAACAAAATGGAAAAAAAAGCAACAGAAAAAAAAAAAACAGTAACAAAAAGACACTTGTGATTGAAATATAAAGCATGTACACTTTCTGCTGCGTGTATGTCGCTGTGACTGTGTGTGGCTGCAGTGTTTGCCTGTGTGTGTTTGTGTCTGCATGCTTATTGAAAAGTGTGTGTGTGCGTGCGCGCACGTGCATGTGATGTGTGTGCGCGTGAGGGCACTGGCACTAAACTGACTTGGGTCCAGATGTTCTAATTATAGAATGGCTCTGTTGCCTAATGACAGGAAATGCTGGCCTCAGTGTTTGTGTGTGTGCGCGTGCGTGCGTGCGTGCATGTGCAGGAATAAGTTGCTGAGTGACACACCGACATACTGACTGAATGTGCGTGAGACAGAAACATCAATGAAATTCTCGTCATTAACCTCTTGAATCCCAATTTCCTCCTTAAACCTTTCTCTAAGTAGCTTTAAAGTTTTTCATTTTAACATGTTTTGCGAAGCTGTAAATTTTGCAAAGCAAGTTTGTTGAAATGCTGAATGTGTTCTGGAGGAAATATCAGTGTGGATCAGCATCTGGATAACATCTTTTGATATTTTTCTCCACCAGCGACAAAATAATACCTGAATTTCGAAAAAATAGCAAAGAGATACTTTTTTTTGACAAATACATCTGTTTTTTCAACCTAACAATCTTTTTTCATCAATAGAAGCCAAAGTTCTCCAGTGTTAATCGTTTCAATACCAGCAGTCTACAAGACCTTACGCCACTAAATAAATAGGTTAAAAACTGACATAGTTTTGAATCAGATCAGGAACTAATTGTTCAAGTAAACAAGATTACCACATATTTAATGCTAACTTGTCAGGATGTTTTTTCAGGTCGTAACTCTGTGCTAGAAAACACATTTTCTGGGAATTGAGATTCAGTAATGATCCCCCCTATGAAAAGCTTTGACACCAGCGTTGACTTTTTAAATCCTAAAAATGATGTTCATATAGGACTTTTATGGGAAACATAATTCCATCAGGATGTTTTTACTGACATAACGAGGAAGCATGTTTAATGAACGTATTGTATGTGCAAAGCTACGTTGCTGCTGAATGTAAATGTTCACTAACAACCTTTATCATTTATTTTCTTACAATATCTCTTCTTGCGAAATAATATCTTTTCATGACTCAGCACCGGCGACAGCCACGTCCATCCGTTCATCCTTCCCATTCTCATGGACGCGATATCAGTAACGCCTTGAGGGTATTTTTTTTTTTTTATCACTTTCACTTGGACTCAATGATGAACTGATTGGAGTTTGGTGGTCAGAGGTCAAGGTCACAGAGAAATGACATGTAGCTAGTCTTTCAGTAATTATACATATATTTTATCATCCCTAACTCTCACTCACACATTTTACACTTAAGATTTGTTTTTACTTCACTAATAGTCTCTCACAACTTTGAAGCCGTTTTTATTACATCAGTGAGTGTGGGACCAAAACAAAGAGTGAATCATCTGTGAAGGTTCTCCGTCATCTTCATCATGGTGTTTTTAAAGTGTTACACAAAGGCAACTGGACCTGTTTGAAGTTCTTGAAGAAGTTTCACCCCTCATCCTTCAGTTCTGAAGAACTCGTTACTATGGTAACAAGATGTCATCCTCGTCTCCAACTGTTTTCTCGATCAGAGCTTTGTAACCGCGGAGGTGAGAAATAAAGAAACAACAGCTATAACAGAAGAAAAGGAGAAAGAGAAGGAGAGAGATGTAGGGAAAGAAAGAAAGGAAAGAGGATGGGGAATGGAAAAATAGACACATGGGAAAAAAGTAAGAGACAAAGGCAAGTGAAGATAAATGGCAGAAAAGGAAGGAA
The DNA here is from genome assembly GCF_002814215.2 of Seriola lalandi dorsalis. NCBI lineage: Eukaryota > Metazoa > Chordata > Actinopteri > Carangiformes > Carangidae > Seriola > Seriola lalandi. Next base: position 263,502 of record NW_019525037.1, on the reverse strand, counting down.
ACGGGGGAGGAAGAAATTTAGGAAGAGAAGGAGAGCAAGGAGGAGGAAGGAAAAGAGGGAAGGAAAGAGAGGAGACAACAGGAGAGCAGGAATCATGTAACAAAACAGGACGTTGTCAACTTCCTGAATGTGATCATTACATCACTTCCTCTGCTTGTCTAGCCACACACACACACACACACACACACACACACACACGCACACACACACGCACGCACACGCACACACACGCACGCAAGCACTAGGATTGATGGTGTTAGACAGTTTAAGCAGCTTTAAAGAAGAAGATACAGAGACATAATCTGACTCTTAATTCTTACTGTCTCATTTTAGTGTGTGTGTATGTGAGTGTGTGTGCGTGTGTGTGCATGTGTGTGTATTACCCCGGATAATAACATGAATGTAGTTCAGTGAAAGTACAAGAAGCTTCTCTTTGCATTATATAAAATGAGTGAATTAGATCTGTGCGTCTATGTCGTTTGTATCATATTCCACAACTCCTTTTCATTTCCTTGTATCCTTATCCTTTCTCTCCTCTCCTCTAGTTATTTCCTCTCCCCTTGCCTTGTTTCCTCTGTTTATATCTTTCTTCCTTCAGTTTTCTCTCATTATTTCTTCTCTTGCCTCCTTTCCTTTTCTCCTCACTCTTCTCTTTCCTTTCCTTTTTTGTCTCCTCTCCTTGTTTCCTCTGCTGTCCTTGTCTCTGTCCTCTCCATGGTTCCACCTTTTATTTCTTCCTCTCTTTCAGTATTTCCCTTCTCCGTTTCCTCCCCATATTTTTTCTGTCCTCCACTCTTCTTGTTTCTTCTTCTCTAATTTTCTTTTTTCTCTTTTCTTCTCCTTTGCCCTCCTATATAATCTGACCTGTTGGTTGTCATTGGAACCATTTGACATGTAAATATTTGTGTGTGTGTGTGTGTGTGTGTGTGTGTATGTGTGTGTGTGTGTGTGTGTGTGTGTGTGTGTATGTGTATGTGTGTGCATTCAGTCAATCAAACAGTGTGGAAAATTGAATTTGGATTTCTGTTGATGCAGTTTGCATCTGTGTAGCTGACGGTCGTTCCTGCTCAGCCATGTTGGGTATCACTGCTCATGCTAGCTACACAGTTTTCACGGGATGTTTTTATCACGTGAGAGCTCCATTACTCTTCATGATAAAAGCTTCATAACCTTTCATTAATAACAGTGATGCGAAGCTGCAAGACTGAAGGCTGCATCTCAGAAGGAAAATATCAGTTTACATATTTTTTTCAACATGTTCTGAAGTGACTTTCTTTGGGAGCTGAAGCTGATGATATTTAAAGAAATAAAGTCGAACATGCAGCTTTAACAGATGAATTGTAGTAGATGTGGTCGCAGTTGAAACTGAGTTATTTAAAAAAAAAAAAAAAAAAAAAAAGTAGCAGCTGAAACACTAGTGGCCATAAGAGTAACTGCAGCTTAAATCACTTCAGGTCGGACATTCGGCCATGGCTGGGTCCACTTGTTCCCGGGACATTTATACTTCACTTTACAGCAGAAAAACAGATACCACAGAGTTTGGCTTGACTTTCATTTGGAATTACAGATCTCATGTTTCAAGTCATTTCTAATAAAGGTCGTCGAGGCTGTTAAATCCCATTTAGGCTGCAGTCGTGACCATGGGAGAGGTTAGGGTCAGGGTTTGATTACACTGCAGTTTGAGTCTGAAGAGTGTCTTCGGTAAAGGAAACCACCAATGTCTCTTTCTTATGTCGTGTAAGAACAAAATGTTTTTATAGTACTGCTCACACAGAGCGTGATTTATCTTTATTGAATCTGTTACTGAGCTGAGGAACATATGTCGACTTCTGATGATGACTTTCTGTCAAATAAAAGAATAAAAGAATATAAATATATAAAATAATTTCAGCAGGAAATGTTTTAGAGAGTGTGTTTGATTTGAAGAAAAAAAAACTTAAACGGATCTGATGACAATCAGGACTCTTTCTGATCACCACATGCTGTTTAACATGTGTGTGTGT
>NW_019525037.1:259956-261470 GCF_002814215.2 Seriola lalandi dorsalis | reverse complement strand
GGGGGCTGGCCTACAGTTAATTATAGAGTTTGGTTGGAGACCACATAAGAACAGTGGGGCTATAGAGCTCACACAGGTGCACACACACACACATACACACACACACATACACACACGCTTGATCCTCTCGCAGCATGACTGCATGTCCTCATTTCTGTCAATCAGAGACCCTTATTACCATCACCATCACTTGTGTGTGTGTGTGTTGGTAAAGGCCTTTAGCTGTCAACATGCTGTCACATTACCTTACATATACAAACATAAATGATATCAGATTTTCTGTTTTTCCTGGCCCAAAAGAATTTATGATATAATTACTATAAATATCGCAATACTAATTTTATAAATTATTGCAATATTTATAGAAAATGTAAAAAAAAAAAAAAAGGAGAAATGCAATCAGTTATCTTCATCTTTTACTTTGTTTATTGTATCTTTTGTCTCTTTTTTTTGGCAAATGAATTAGACTCAAATACGAGTGTAGGGAGGTGGAGAGAGAGTCTGTTGCCACAACTGTATAAAAAGAACTATTCTCTTTATGGATAGTGAAAAGGCAACGAGATGAACTGATAAACAAAAGCTCTACAAGGCCTAACATCTGCCATCACCATATTATCATATGTGTGTTATTAATACATTATAAATATTTCATTTTTTTAAATTTTAATTTTAACAGTAATTGGTCATTATTTCGTATATTGCGAAAATAAAGTCGTGGTCACAGGGGACAAACTCATTGCTTGTACATCCAGTCCGCTGGTATATATGCATATGTAGTGTCGTGTGTAGCGCAGTTGAAACGAACCCTGGTGCCTTGTGAATGTGCTTCAGGTCACTGCGGCTGCTGTGAAAGCTGAGGGCCGAGACCTCGTGAAGGAGACGGTCTCAGTTCCAGTTGGAATCTGGTTTGTTTGTGGTATGAAAGCAAAGCAGACAACCACAGGAGTGTGTGTGTGCAGTTAGATATGTGATTTCCTACATGGATGACATGACGTTGATAACTACAACGGTGCCATGTATAAAAAGAGTACTTGAGAGACTTAATAAAAACTTAAAGTGGGCTAGTATGAAAATCAAGCCTAGTAAGTCTAGAAGTATCTCAATAAGCAGAGGGAAGTTAAGTGATAGGAATTTTGTAATAGATGAAGAGGAAATTCCAATAATTAGGGAAAAATCAGTAAAGAGTCTAGGTAGGTGGTACAAGGCAGACTTGAATGACGGAGAACAGGTAGTGCAGTTTCGGAAGGATGTTGCTGAGGGACTGGATAGAATAGATAAATCAGGGCTTCCAGGAAAGTTGAAACTGTGGTGTCTGCAGTTTGGGTTATTTCCCAGGCTGATGTGGCCACTGTCTGTATATGAGATTCCAATATCCACTGCAAAAAATGGAAAAATTAGTTAGCTTTTACATTAGGAAGTGGCTAGGTGTTCCTAATTGTTTAAGCACAGTGGCACTGTATGGGAAAGGCATACTTCAGCTCCCAGTAACTAGTCTAGTGGAGGAGTTTAAATGT
>NW_019525037.1:258835-259911 GCF_002814215.2 Seriola lalandi dorsalis | reverse complement strand
AGAACAGGTAGTGCAGTTTCGGAAGGATGTTGCTGAGGGACTGGATAGAATAGATAAATCAGGGCTTCCAGGAAAGTTGAAACTGTGGTGTCTGCAGTTTGGGTTATTTCCCAGGCTGATGTGGCCACTGTCTGTATATGAGATTCCAATATCCACTGCAGAAAAAATTGAAAAATTAGTTGTATGGGAAAGGCATACTTCAGCTCCCAGTAACTAGTCTAGTGGAGGAGTTTAAATGTACCAAGGTTAGGACAGAGCTCCTGTTATCTGGGAGCAAAGATGCGGTAGTTAGTAAGGTGGTTCCAAACCCAATCAAGGGGAGAAAGTGGAATCCAAGAATGGCAGTGCAGGAGGCAGAAGCAACGCTTAGGCATACAGAGATTGTGGGTAATGTCCAAATAGGCCGGGGAGGCTTGGGGCTTGGCCCAAGCAAACCGGTGTGGAGTAGAGCAGGTCCCAAGGAGAAGAGAAAGCCAGTCGTGGAGCAGGTTCGTAGACAGGAGGAATTATTAAGGGGTGCTAAGGCAGTGGCCCAGGCTAAGCAGGGACAGTGGGTGAAATGGGAAGGTGTAGACAAGAAAAAGCTTAGCTGGAAAGAACTCTGGAGCATGGAGGAAAGTAGTATTAGATTCTTGATAGGGGCAACTTATGATGTACTGCCAACTCCCCAGAACCTAAAACTCTGGGTAAATGGAGACCCACTATGTTCATTGTGTTCAGGTACTGCAACTTTAAAGCACATTCTGTCAGGGTGTAAGGTTAGTCTGTCGCAGGGCAGGTATACGTGGCGACATAACCAGGTTCTAAAAAGTTTAGCTGCAGGAATTGAAGAGTTACGGAGGCAGGCAAACTTAGGAGGACCTAAAACAAAGAAAGCAGAGCAGCGAGGATGGAAAGTTAGGATTTGTCCAGTGGAAGTAGGATGTAGAGGATTTGTAGCAAGGTCTGTTGTCTCTTTGGTAAGGGAGTTAGGAGCAAGTGGACAGAGTGTGAGGAAAATTGGAAAGGACATGTCAGATGAGGCAGCAAGATCCAGTCAGTGGATTTGGATGAGAAGGAGTAATGGTAGCTGGGGG
>NW_019525037.1:248792-258574 GCF_002814215.2 Seriola lalandi dorsalis | reverse complement strand
AATCTGTTAGTGTGTTTTGTCAGAGTTGATGATGGTGTTGTTTGTGGTAGCATAGGCAAGATAAAGAAAATAGTCGTGGTGTGAGGAGCAGTGATGGCTGGCATTAGGGGAGTGACTCTGGGACGCCAGTGATCACTGTTTAGCCTCCTGGAGGTGTCGTGGGACCAACTAGACGAAACACTGGTGAAAGGAGGTTCCCACCTGATGACCCCAAAGACATGTTAGTTATCACTGCTCATTAGTCTGTATAGCTAAATTAATAGTTATCATAGGACATGCTAAGCTTAGGGAGCTATTCACTGAGTCTGGTCCATTTTCTGTAGCACAAGCTTTGTGTTTATCTTAAATTGTGATTTCAGCATGAATTTGAAAGATAATCTTCTCCATCAACTGATCATGGGAAACGCTCTGTTGAGGCGATTCATATAAATGTGCAAAGCCATCCCATAACCATAATAACATGTATGAGTGCCAGCAGGTGAGAGTGGGGATTTTCCCTGATTTCCCCTGAAAGGCAAATGAAAGGGAAAAGCGGTAAAATCAGAGGCGTGTTGTGTATTTAGGCAGTTCTTCATAAAAAAGTGAGCGAAGCAACTATACACTAACTACCGCCTCATATTTATATGATACAGACTCCTGATTTTCATCCTGTTTATACCTGTTTGTCAGTATTTAGACCTGACGATGGGCAGTTGTAGTCTGGACTAATATTTCTCATAACCAATTATATCTTCTTGTGCTATTCAACACATAAGTTTCACTAACATTCAGCAGAACCTTCCAGTGGTTCAGTTGTAGTAAGTCAGTGAGAAGTCAACATACATCAGAATTAAAAGCCAACAATGTGCTCGGCTGTGTTGTTGTTAATGTCTCCAACAGTGAGGAAAAGCCTCTGTGCTGCACCGCGAGTACTAGGGAAAGCCATCGTCACCCAAAACTACCCAAAACAGACAGAGTTACTTCATCCAATCAGAGCAGGTTGAAGCTTTGTAACGTGTCTATTGGTCGGCTGGTCTCATTCAGAACTTGGTGATCTGCTCTGCTAACGTTAGGCTGTAGTTGATTCACAAAATACTTACGTGTCTTGATGATGAACTCTAAGATTACTCCTATGTGTGTGTGAATGCTTTCAGTCCATCAACATAACTTTATTAACTAGCCTATCATTATCACACATAAGTTATGCTAAAATTCTACCATTCAGTCAGTAATTGTATAATTGGTCTTAAATCGTGTCTCCCATTATTCTGCAGCAGTTGAAACTTACAGTCAGAGCAGTGAGGCTCATTCCCCTGTTTGGCCCTGAAGATTCACTGGTTTCCTTGTCTGTATGTTAAAGGATCATTCTCTTGCTGCTTTGTCCTAAAACAGAGAGACTATGAATCAATAGAGTCTGACACTGTTAACATTTGGACCTGAACGCGCTTAAACACGCGTGAAGCTAAAAATCAGCACTGATTGTGTTGTTTTATTTCAAATCTGATGTGCTGCTACAAAATCATGCAAGAAACGCTAAACACTCACATATTTTGCTGCACTGCACTTACACAGTGGCAAATATAATATTGCTGTTTTTCCTTCTTCATAGACTGGTCCTCATACACACACACACACACACACACACACACACACACACACACACGTACACAAACCAATCTCTCTGTTTAAATAACACAAAGAGTGGCTCAGTGGTCATACTTGGGTACAGGCCTGTTTTTGTCCTCAGCAATCACACACGCGTGCTCGTGCACACACACACACACACACACACACACACACACACACACACACAGAGAAGCTAACTGTATTAATAGGAGTCTGTTTTGTGTCAGGCAGGTCTTAATAGGATCAGTGTGAGAGACATGGAGCTGTCTGTCAGTCTAAGTTCATTAACTGATGATAGATAACCTGCACCGTGTGTGTGTGTGTATGTGTGTGTGCGCATGTGTGTGAGAGAGAGAGAGAGAAGGAGAGAGAGGGAGAGAGAGAGAGGTATGTATGTGTGCTTTTAAGAGTGTGTTGTCCTGCTTGTGTGTAAATTCTCTCTCTCTCTCTCTCTCTCTCTGTCTCTCTCTCTCTCTGATGTAATTTATAGCCCTCAATCGGAGGCCTTATCAGGTGCAGGACACATGGACACCTCCTTCTCTCCTCCTTCTCTCCTCCTCCTCCACATCTTTAAACTCCTGCACACCGACTTGTATTTTTCTCTCCTCCTTTTCCCTTTCTCCCTCTCTTCCAATCTCTCCCTGCCTCTTACTTTTCAATACTGAAGGATGCTTTCCTTGGCTGAAGGATTGCTGCCCTCCTCATCCTCTTCCTCCCATCAGCACTTCCACTTCTCCTGCATCTGGACCAGCTCTCATCAAACTCTCCTCCTCTACTTTTAAATCATTTTCCCTTTCTCCTCTTCCCCTGTTTTCAAACAGACTTTATTTTCTGGACAAAAATATGTACAATATTTGCAACTGTAACATCCATCTGTATGATTGAGTATTATAAAGTAATTAAAGTAGGCTATGAAGTACGAAACCGGCACACTTACCAGTTGCATATTAGCTCCTAAATCAGACTGATGAAGTGTGTTCCCTAACAATTTGTGTTCAAAATGTCTGATAGTGTGTTCCCGAACAATCAAGTGCGTGCTCCAATCCAAAATTCAACTGATTGTAATTTGTTCCCTAAATGTGACCTTGATAATTAATCCCTAAATCCAAGTGCGTGTTCTATACATTCAAATGATCAAATGCATGTTGCCAAAGAAAAAAAAAATCAGTTCCCTAAATCCAATTAATTGATTTATTTCCCTTCAATCAAGTCGTTAATCCCTTAATCGACGCATTCTGTTTGTGTAAAAAGTCCAGCTGGTCATTGAATATCAATTTCCTTAACCCAAATAACTTTTGAATGTGTGTTTCTGCTCATCAAACATAGCCTATGCTTGATGCTAAATCCAATTTACCATCAAGCGTTTTCATGTAATCTTCACTAAACCTGCATAAATTCTATTGTATTCTATTGTATTCTCTTCTACAAATAGGTAGCCCAAAGGTACTTTTTTGTGATAGTGACATCTGGTTTGACTCCAAAAGGCATTGTGTAACTGAAACTGTTCATTTCTATTGTGCAAACACACACACACACACACACACACACACACACAAACACACACACACACACAAACACACAGATAAGCTGACATTCCAAATGACTCGACAATGAATGTAAGCTGCTCACTATACACACACTGACACAATGGAGTGCCTATTGAAGAGAGATTTGTGCATTACAATGCATGAGACGACTGCGTGTATGTCTGTGTTTGTGTGTGTTTTTGTGTGTGTGTGTGTGTGTCTGAGTTTATGAGTGTACACTGTAAGTGAGAGCTGCGTTTGCACATTTCATTCGACCTGGACGAACTGATCTACCTGTCTCTCTCTCTCTCTGTTGATGTCAGAGTATCTTGACCTCTGCACATCTGTCTTTTCCTCCTGTTTAAGGTTGTTTGCCATTGTCATTTAGCTGTTACAAAAATGATTCATTTGACCATTTCCTGATCTGCCACCTCTATGATTAAGATTCACTTAGGATTATCAACCGAAACAACTTGAACCTTTCACCTCACACTGTTATCAGGTCACCTGTGATTTCTCAGTCAGCAGACTGACCTTTCACAGATATAACATCCTGGATCCAGTGTGATGACAGAGCGGATTAGTGGTCTGTGGGAGGCTTAAAGGACCATTAAATTTCACAGAGACACATTAAAGACTCTACAATCATAATCAATAATGTTTAATGACATGGAGAACAGAGAGACAATAATATACGCTGCTGTAGTTGATTATAGACACAGTACAGTAATAGTATACAGACTATTAAATGTTGGTGCACGTTTATGTTGAAAGTGATGAAAGATATTGATTATGTGAGTGATTAAAATGCCATTTTGAGGATTGAAGATGCTTAGCATGACAGCTGCAGAGTAAATATAAACAAAAACAACTGATGAATAAGTCATGGTTTATGGGTTTTAAACATCAAATACAATGAAATCCATGAATCAGAAATGGCCACGTGTTTACTTTTGCTCATTACTTGATATTTATCTACATGTTTTTTTAATCTTTAAAAGTTTCTGCACTTATGAAGAGTTTGGATTTAATATATGAACAAATAAATGACCCAGCATTTATTTTCCCAAAATGTATTCTTAAATTCTTTTGAACTCCTTTAACTCTTGGGTTACCCTGACCCTAAACTGCCATTACTGCTATTGTGTGTTGCTTCCTGTCATTTAAATATCTCTCTCTCTCCCCCTCTCTCCCTCTCTGCCATACAGATATGGAGGAGAGGACGAGTGCAGGATCATGGGCGAGTGGAAGTCGCTCCTCCAAGGTAACAAATCGTTATCAGCATCTAACCTATCATTAAAGGAGCTATTTGTACATTTTGCTATTGCTACTTAGCTAACGTTAGCATTAACAGCTATTTACTTACTAGTCTTGGCAAGAGCTTTAGCCATCGATGCATTTACAAAACACAAGGTTAAAATAAGCCCTTGGAGCAGCACTACTTCTAAAGCGCAGCCTGGACACTGGAGTGATTTGGTATCAGAAGGTGATGAGACAGGGCTAGCCGGTTAGCATTAGCAACTTCAGTACAAGAAAAGACAGCTTATGTTTAGTAAAGGAATTAAGTTGCTGAACTTGCAACATTTCTTCTGGACTGGTAAGTAAACAGCTGCTAATGCTAACATTGGCAATGTAGCAGTAGCATAATTTAGCAAATAGCTCCTTTGACAATAAGCTACTCGTTCTACCTTCTGGTCTTACCAGTACTGTGACTATTACAGTTATATCTCTATAGTTATATTATGTATTTGTCTTGGAGAGATGTATGCATTTATGTATTTTCAACATTTTGATAAAAAGTTGAGCAGTTGGATTCAAATCAGTATGTAAACAATATGTAGCCTATTTGTTGCATTTACTTTAAGTGATGAATGTGGTATAAGTTTGAGGTATCAGAAAACAAAATTATTTTTTGGCCATTCATGCTTTTAATTGACACATAGTGTAGAGGCAGAGAGGAGGATGACGTGCCACAAACGTCGCTGCCTGATTCACACCAGGGACCCCCATGGTATATGTTTTAATAATGCACAGCTAATTTTTCAAAAATTATGTTCCTCCAGCTTAAATGACTGTGTACTGTAGGTCTCCTGTTGCTGCCCTCATGGTAATAAACATGCTGTTAAGGTTGTGGAGCACAGTTGGGTTAGGTTTAGGCACAAAAGCTATTCGGTTAGGTTTAGGAAAAGATTATGATTTGGGTTAAAAAAGTACTTCATTAAGGTTGGAGGATCATCGGAATAAACGATGTCTTTGATAAAGGAAACAACATGAGCTCTGTGTTTGGTCAGCCCATCCATCCATGCTCTGTATACTACATCAGCGGACTTCCTCCTTTGTTCCCGTAATAAGCGTCTTTCACCGATGTCCTATGGGCTTTTTTTTTTTTTTTTTTTACAAGAGGACAGTCTTGAAATATGTTTATCTGTTTTCTTGTTGAGCGTTAGAGGAGAAAATTGATACCACTCTTGTGTGGACAGTAAATATGAAACTAACCTTGGGGGAAAGACTGGTAAAAGGGGAAAGCAGCCTGGCTCTGTCCAAAGGTAAAAAAAAAAATCCACTTGTCAGAATCTCCAAAGTTCACAGATTAACACGTTATATCTTGAGCTGAACTATGTGTCTGGACTATTTCCTGCGGTCTTGTCATCACTATGAGGTTGGTAGTCCCTGTCACTTTTAGCTTTTTGTATGGATTAAACAGACAAGATCCAGCTTGTTAAGTATTGAACTGTGTAGTTGCTGGTTGGTGGATTTTTCTTTGGACAGAAACAGGTGAGCGCCACACAGACATGAGAGTGGTACTGATCTCCTCATCTCTCTGCAGGGAAGCAAATAATCACATTGTATTTCCCAAAATGTTGAACTATAATTTTAAGCTGAGTGTGCACTGTGCAGCTGTATCATGATGGGAAATATATGAAACTGATTCTCAGTGATCAGGTTACGCAGCGGCATCTCTGCTATGGCCAGTACTACTTACTTCTGTCACTACAGATTACAGACTATCACTGCTGCTAATATTATGTAACAGATATGTAGAATAAGTAAATGTGATTCCTCACCCCACTTGTCGGTCTGTGTCTCCAGAGTTATGCAGATGGGTCTCAGTACATGGCATCACATGACAGCCTCTCACCTCCATACGCCAACTCCAGGCTAACAGGTACAGTGCAACCTTTGTGTGTGTGTGTGTGTGTGTGTGTTTGTGTGTGTGTTGTTATTATCTTTCTATATTATTTTACAGTGCGCCTCTTTCTCGCCATCAACTTTGGATTCACTGCTTTGTTAGGTTCTGATATGACAGTGTGTGTGTGTATGTGAGTGTGTGTGTGTGTGTATATGTGTGTCTGCAGAGAATTAGTGAAACACTAGTGTACACTGGAGGAGACAGGTCATCTGGCATGCAATTTCGCTCTCTCTCTCTCTATCTCTCTCTCTTGGCCCGCTGTGTAGAGTGCGCCAGGCAGTGTGTGCTCATTTACCCATGATGCTCTCTGCCTCTGGCTCTCTCCGATGTGGTGCCAGTTGTGAGCAAATGGCCACTGACACAGATAATCTGCCTCTCTCTCTCTCTCTCTCTCTCTCTCTCTCTCTCTCTCACTCACACATGCACGCAGTCACATAATCACTCAAACACACACATGCAGATGTACTTACACACACACACACACACACACTACACAGAGCTTAATTACCTTTGACTGGATGCATCAAATATGGAGGATGTCAGCTCTCAGCTATCCGACTCTACCTGCTCTCTGCCTCTTTCTCTCTCTCTGAATTGTGTTTGTTTTTCAATGTTCATCATGTTTCTTGTGTAACATCCGATCTTAAAGGTCCCACATAGTATAAAGGTAGATGTCCATGTGTTTTATTGATTATAAATCAGGTCTAATCTCTGTATTAATACTGTGAAAGTATCAAAGCCTCAGTCCACAGAGAAAAGCACAAAGCCTGTATTCAGAAACTGAGCCTTAAAACCAGCTGTCACAGACAAACAAAGCAGTTACCGCCCTCGGCCATGCCCCAAGCCCCACCCACCTGGACCCACCATCCAACCTTGCAGGATTTGCTTTCTTTTTACCTTAAATCTGCTATATTTTTATTTGATCACTCAGAAAACAGTCAGCCAATCAGAGGAGAGGATAAGAGCCTTACAGAGTAGATGTAAAACTACATTGTGATGGTTTTTGGTACTTAAACCCACACATATATCTTCTTATGCACTTGACACTTTAAATAAAACACTGGGAAAGTGTAAAGTATTAAATTAAAAGCTTCCATTCTGAAACAACCAAAACTTAAAACAGGTGTGGATTTCATGAATTTCATTGTGTGTAAGCATGTTTTTAAAGGGGAGTCACAAAGAAAAACTAGCGACATGAACGATAAGACTGAGAGTTGTATATACACTTTAAGGCCAAAGGTATATGGACACCCACATTTGATAGTTTTACATGTCAATCCAAAATCGTGATCATTAGTCTGTTGCTCTAACTGCTTCCACTCTCATCCCAAGATTTTAGAACCAGGCTGCAGGGATTTGCTTCCACTCAGCCACAGGAGCATTAGTGAGGTCCAACACCGATGCCGGGTGATAAGGTCTGGGCCTCATTCAGTGTTCCAGTTCATGCTTATACTGTAGGTGTTTGATGGAGTTGAAGTCTGGTCAGAAAAGCAGCCTTGTTTTAGGTGAACAAAAGCTGATCATCCAGATGTGTTTCAGACAGACTGAGAGGTGGAGTGAGGAAAAATGTTAACCCTCTTTCTGTTTGCACAAATGTTTCCAGAATGCGACCCTGTGCAACTTTCTTTCAAAGCATAAAAATTAAAGAATTATACAAACTGAGCAAACTCTGGAAATTGTCGGGTTAGTTATGAATGCACATTGCACATTAAGAATATATACAGTATATACATAAAATGAAAGAAATTTCAAACTGTAGAGGTGCAGGGTTTGGAATGATCCATTGTGTGCGCGATGTGTTGTGACAGTGTTGTGATTATGGTATGTAGCTGCAGAGGCAGAGAGGGAAGAGACAACGCAGAGTCAGAAATGGAAATACTGTATTCTTCATCTGGCGCACGGGAGCTGCAATTTACTTTGATAATGATAACACTAAGAGACAGAGACAGCCAGGGATATGGAACACACACACACACACACACACACACACACACACACACACACACACAGTTCCACCATTGCCAACAGTGTTGAAGAAAACATCCTCTTCACTTTCTACCTGTGACGGTTGCAGTTAAACAGAATAATTTCTTTGTGAAATTGTCTGGTAAAATCAGATTGTCTTCTTTGTCTGTTGGTTTTTCTCTCTCTCTCTATACTTTTTTTTTCTTTGTTTTTTTTTTCAACATGCTGTAATGGAAAATGCAGTGTTTTAGTATCAATACCAACCCCTTAAAGCTTTCATTAATGTCAGTGGTGGTGTGTTGCCCAGTTGACCCAGTCTAAAGCGTCAGAGACTGAACCACAACTTTTGGCCACACAAACAGGTGAAGAGAAAATAATCATTAAGTTTGGCATCATAAATAATGCTGTGTCTCAACTCGCATACTTCCATACTCACTGCCTAAGTGCGTTCACACTGTACAGCAACATGCAGTGCACTCCAAGTACCTGGATGATGGTGCACTGTGTAAAACAATGGACACTTCTCACCCTCAACGGTCGCCGTCTTATCGTAATTTGTGAAAACGGCGAGCGAGGAAGGAGGAAACGCCGCCGGCACTGATGGCGGCCTAATTTCCATGTCACATGACACAGGGGGCACAAACAGGACAGTAAAAACATTCATTTTCAAGTCAAGCGAGCAAAGCAGCCGGCAGGTTGGCGACAATCGTGGTCATATGTTGCGATCGTCATTTCCGGTGAGTGCAAAAGCGCAGTTTGATTTTGGACAGCACAATAACACAGTCGAAATTCACGCACTAGTATCTCGTTTGAGACACAGCATAAGATGTTGCCCGGTGGTTGCAGGTTGTTAACATGTTGCTAAGAGGTTACTAAGAGAGCATCAGTGGCTATGTTAGGGCCGCTGGTTGGTTGGGCGGTCTTTGATGACACTTTCCAAGATCCAATGAAGGGGATGACACGTTCTCGAATGGGGCGATTGTGTTATTGTGTTGTGGTTTATCTGCTGCAGATGCAATGTAGCTGCAAAGGTGGTTGGAATGGCAAAATAACCTCTCAATCTCACAAGGCTCTGAAATTCAGAATGAGAAGCGAATGTCTAATGTATATAAACATGGAAGTTATTTTGCTTCTGCATTCATTAACAGTAAAGGTGAAAGTGACTGGTGAGCCGACACAGCCCTGAGGAGCACCTGTGCTACTTGGCTTTTAACCCTAATGTGTATGATATACTGCGAGAGCATCATTCAGGACCTTGTTGTGCTCTGTGAGGCCGCTCCAAGCACAAGGAACCTCATGTCTTCCCATCATTTGTGGTGAATTACTGTAGCTGCTTCAGATTATTCTCAGTTCTCACCTGAAATGACCTCAAACCCAAAAGAAGAAAGAAACATTGCAGAGTGAAATTAACCCAACCTGAACATGTTGAGTGTGAATGCAGCCTCTCTCTATCTCTCTCTCTCTCTCTAACCTTGTCTGTCTTTCTTAACCCCCCC
>NW_019525037.1:247828-248770 GCF_002814215.2 Seriola lalandi dorsalis | reverse complement strand
CCCTCCCCCACCTCCACCACCACCGGATTAGAGTGATGTTATGCTCTAGATAATCAGCGAAGGGATTAGTGTCATCTCAGCGACCCCACTAGATTAATCTGCCGCCACACACACACACACACACACACACACGCACACTGAAAATACCGTAGTGATCTAGCACTCAGATGTGTGTGTGTGTTTGACGTGTAAATGTGTATAAATGTGGACTTGCACTTACATATAGGTTTATACTAGTACACTCACATTTGTGTCTGTGATAGATGAATGTATGTTAATGTGTGTCTGTGTTTTAATGATTATTGGATGTGTGTGTGAATTTGTGATGCCAGCTCTTTATCTGTGTGTGTGTGTGTGTGTTTGTGGTTTTGTGGTGGAGTGTGTGTCTCGGTGCATGTTGGGAGGTTACGGTGTCAGTATCTGACTGTGTGATGAAAGCTTTTTTATGTATGTGGTTTTATGTGGTTAAATGTGTGTGTTCTTTGACTGTATGTTCACTTGTATTTTGTGTGCATGTACATTCACTGTGTTGCGTCTGTTTGTGCATCATTTTATCTGTGTCTGAATATGTGATACCAGCTTTTTTGTGTGTGTGTGTGTATGGTTATATGTAGGTTGTGTGTTGTGTAAATGAGTGTGCATTATACCCACTTTTACTTGATTCAACTACATGAATGTTTCAGTGTGTGTGTGTCTTTGTGTGTGTTTGTGTTCAGTTGTTCTGTCTTTGCATCAGAAAGTGTGACACTAGCTTTCATGTGTATATGTGTGCATGTATGATAGTGTGTGTGTTTTTTGTGTGAGTGAGTGTGTGCAAAGTGTAAAGCTTTCATGTGTGTGAATGTGTGTGTACGTGGTTATACTGTATATGTATGAATGTGTGTGTACCTGTGTTTAGTTGCATTCCAGAGCAGGTGCACCACCCTGTAACCCCCCCCCCCC
>NW_019525037.1:182288-247808 GCF_002814215.2 Seriola lalandi dorsalis | reverse complement strand
ACACACACACACACACACACACACACACACACCCGGCCCGCCCCATTGTAACTGTCACCTACATAGTAAATGAGAGGCTCAGTGGTTTCAGCCTGTAAGCACATTCTCTGCTGTTATAAATAAACGATCTGATGTGGCTTCAGTCTAATTGTGATGCACAGCAGCTTCGTTCCTCCAGTTTCTAGCTTTCGTTCTGCAATTTACAGCAGTAGTTTGTCCAAGGAAACGGGACGGAGCGAAGAGGATCTGCTCCACAAAAAATTGAATGTGCCCCTCGTCAAAGTTTTGGGGTATAATCACAGTTTTTCGCTGGTTGTCAGCGAGCATGCTCTTGACTCGTTCAAGGTTAGGTTCAAGAACGGATAAATAAAGCTACAATATGCAAGTACTGGAAATCAAGCTAGTGTTAGCATGAGGCTACATCCAGACGACTATGTTTTCATTTTAAAAATGGCGTTTCGAAACGAAAACAATCTCCGTCCAGACTAACACACCTGAAAACACATACACACATGACCATTCATGTACATTGGGAATATTTGAGCTGGTGTAAACAGGAAGTAGATTGTCTTCACTGCAGTGGATAAGTCACACGAAGTTCTACAAACGGGGAACAGCAATGACAGTTGTAGTGTTAAAATGCAGAATTTTAGCGAACAACAGCTGCTTGCAAAGACATTAAGGTCAGTGACACTTGTAATTCCTTATCATGTTGCTTTCACCACTTGTAGTCAAGGCAGATAAGACCCAATCAGGGAGCGACCGTGGGTGTCTACAACATAGTTTCCAAAGGTCTCAGTTTTCGCCCATCCAGACTACAACGCATTCCCGGAGTTTCCAAACTAAAACGGGTCCAGCAGCGTTTCCAAAACTCTCAGTTTTCAGGGCTCGAAAACTCTGGAGGAGTGTTTTGATGGCAGGAGAAAACGTAGGAAAAGACATACGTTTTAAAAGGAAAATGTAGTAGTGTGGCCGTAGCCTGAGACTCCAAACCCAAACCACTCTGCTCCTCTCACCCTCCCCCTCCCTGCTCCGTCCTACTCCGCCCATTGCTTCACCTTGATCCTCATTTGCTGTCTCAGCTAATGCAGGACGCAGCTTCTTCCAGCAGCTAATGCTAGCTTGAAGCCTTGGTGCAAGAGGAGCTGTAGAACAGATATGAAGGTTTTGATTGACAGTTGTGAGATCCCACCCCTGACTTTGGCCTTCTGTGATTGGTTAGAAGGGTGGGGCTCATTTACAAAAACCTTAGAGGGAAATATCTCTGTGCTGCTGCCAGGCTGTTGCAAGGAGTCTTGGTCACTGAGGGCTTTGACAGCACCTCTCCACATGTAAGAGAAAATACCCTCAATACATAGATTGATGCAGGAAACTTTCCCGACAAAATTCATGTCGTCTGTAAGTTTGAAATTGTATCTGGTTTGTGTCTGCTTGTAGACCGTGACAAAGTAGGCGGGGCTCCGAGGTCTATTTTGTACATTGATCCTTCGGCATGTGACAGCACCTGCTGTGCCAAGTATAAAGAGAAAAACACCGTAGCCTCAGTTTGTTCCTCTCACACACAGGGCTGCTGGTGACGTTGGCATCGCCAAGCTAGATGACAGCCGAAGAACGACATTGTATATGAACAAGACTAATTCCTCTGCAGTGGCAGTAAACACAACACATGGACCCACCGATAACTGCGTTGTACTCAGAGGCAAACAAGATATTTAAGGCTGACAAAAAGTAACATTAACTGTGATGAACAGCAGGGCTATGGCTACGCACTGACACCGCTTAGACACACACACACTAGAGAGCCTCTCGTAGCAGATCTGCTAACTCAGCTACAACACAGGTATCCACACAGTGACTCTGTCAGGGGGCCAGAAATGCTCAGAGAAAATAAAAGACCAGCAGTAACTTCCCATAACTCTCCACGTCACACATTTAGGGTTAGGATTAGGTAGTACCAGTGTCTAGAAATATCGTTTCCAAATTCCAAATGTGTCTGATTTACCTGTTGTGTCATGTTAGCTAACAAGCTAATTACCAATCCATTCTGTAGCCAGCTGTGTTTTGTCAACTGTCACTGCAACCAGCTGTTGTAGGTCAAGAAATAGTTCCAATGCTTCTACTGCAGTTCAGTAACAAGCTACAAAAAAGTGTATTTTTTACACTTTTGATGAATAGTAAACTCCATTATCAAAATTCACAACATGAAAAATAACAGTAAACCTTTCTGCAAAGTAAATTTAATAAACTAGAATCACCTCCTCGAGGTTGGATGCCTCCTCCAACCAGCCAAGTTGCAGGAAATATGGTCACAATTGAACACTGAATAATGGCCAGAAGTGAAGCTGACCTTTAACCGTTTTCATATAAAATGTCATCACTTAATTTAATCCTTATAGACATTCAAGTTAAATTGTGTCATAATTAGTGTATGAATTTGTGAATTAATGCCAAAAAAGTGCTTTTTGAAGTCACAATAACCTTGACCTTTGACCTTTGACCACCAAATTTTAATCAGTTCGTCCTTGAGTCCAAGTGAATTTTTGTTGCCAAATTTGAATAAATTAAGTTACTGAGATATTGCATCCATGAGAGTGGAACGGACAGTTCTTGTTCTCTGTAAGACACAATCAAAAACCAGTTTGAAAGGTAAAGTCATTATCATTAATTACATTGATGCTAAGGTTGTTAGGGTTATATATTGTAACATTACATTGAATTTGGCAGGTGCTTTTGTCCAGGTGCTTTTGTTTCAAGTAGAGAAAAAATAAGTACAGACATGAGCACAGTAAGTTCCAGCGAGGGCTATAGAGATGTGGTCTGAAAGGGTGTGTCATTGTAAATTTTTAGTATTAAACAAAAGCAGAGGGTATATAAAAAGCTGGTATATAAACCTGATGATCTGGGCTCCCCTCTTCTCCTCCTCCTCCTCCTCCTCCTCCTCTTGTTGTTTTTGTTGAAATGCAGTGAGTCAGCCGTCTGTCTCACCTCTGTGTGACCTTATTAATGAGTGTTGAGCCACGAGGCTGGACCCCCTCTGAGGAGGTCACATCTGGACACTTTATATAGAAATACATATCTGTCTCTCTCTATCTCTCTCTCCCTTCTTCCATCTTTTCTTCTGTCTGTCTCTCTCTCCAAATTTTGTTCAGTCTTGGTCTCGTTTAGTTTTTGTTTTTTTTTCCTTTGAATTCTCTTTTCCTGCTTCTCCTTTTATCTCTCTTTCTCCTTTCTCTTCATTCCATGCACTTGATATCATTTCCTCTCCTCTCTTTCTCTTTCTTTTTCTCTGTCATTCTCCTTCATCCCTTCTTCCTCGCCTCCTCTTCTGCATCCTTTCTCCTTTTCCTGTCCTCTGCCGCTTTTATTTATTTTTTTTAGAATATCTTTCCCTCTATCTCTGTATCATCCTCTTCGCCACTCATCCCACTTCAGGCCCCCCTGTCTTCTACCCCAGGAGCCCCTCACCTCAGCTGGGTGTTGTGCCAAGGTCGTCCCCCTGTCTCTCCCTGCTGGGTCTGGATCTTTGTGCTCAGAATTTTTAAATGGGGAGAGGAGAGGAGAGGAGAGGATGAAATGAAAGGGGGAGGAAATGTGGAGACAGGATTTAGAGTTGTAAATAACAATTGTTTTCGTTATCATACATTCATTTTACAAATATGAAGAAAACAGAAACCTTTGAGCTGGGAGCAGAGAATGTTTCATATTTTTGTTTGGTAAATGACTTGAATGATTAATAATTAAATGTTTTAATGTAATGAATGAAGAAAAATATGGTTTTGCCCCATGATAGACTGATGAACTGTGCACCCCGCCTCTTGTCCAGTGTCAGCTGGGATTGGCTCCAGCCCCCCCCCCCCCGCAACCCCTCAAGGATAAGCAGTGTAGCTAGTAGATGGATGGATGGATGGATGGATGGATAGAAATATGGTCTTTGGCGTTTCACTCGTGACTCTGTTAAACAGAGACAGGAGTTAAACATACAACCACTTGTCATCACATCACAATTCAAGTAAGTCAGCTCCATCGACTGAATGAAGACCATAAGATGCGGTTGAAAGCTCTGAGAAACCATTAGCTGGACCTTTGAGTTCAGATTTTGTTACATAGTGTTGACAAAGGTCAGAAATAAACTCTTGACAAAGGTCAGAAATGAACTCTTATAAAACTATTAAACTTTGTTTAGATAAGACTTCATCATTCGGTTACAAGGTGATTTTCAGAGTAGAATACATGAGAAACATGGCAGCCAAAATGCAACAATAAGATAAACAAAGTCAATATGGGCAATAAAACAAAATACATAATAAATACGAGACGGACGGGAATAAATAAATGAAATACATTAAAGAGATTCTGTTTTTCTTTCAACATCCTCCGTTTCCCGCTCTGCCCTCAGTCATTCTGTTTCCATTGTCTCCACTGACTGACACTGAACAGCCACCGTCTCATTCTCAGAGCATTTTGAATGGATGTCATGCATTGATTAGTGCTGCATTTATTTCATTGCATTAACGCAGACGCACAATGTAAGCCACTGTGAAGTATTTAGTATATTATTGTTTTGAAGGGGCTGTGTATCACATGTAAATTGTCTGTGTAATTAGATCTCACATAATAATAATAGGTCTCGTCAAGGCGAGAGGGCGGAGGGTGGAAATGTAAAACGCACACTCTGAAAGCAGCGGTTCACCGGGGAGAGCACTTCAGGGTTCCTGATCGGGGAGGGGGGGCTATGTCCTGGAGTATTTTGTGAAGATTGCTTCTAGGTTCCTTGAAGAACTGTCAGAGGTAATTATCACTTCTTGAAAAAGGTAATAAAAGGAAATTGTTAAGCTGAGGAGCAGCTATACTGTATTTCCTCAATTTTAGAGTAATTTGCCTCAAGCCTAAAAATTGAGATTTTGGTATTCATGTGCTTTATTGGCAGAAAATGAGCTGGAGAAACGTGGTGTTTTGGGGGGCATGCTTTTGCATAGTTGTGCAGAGGTTTTGGCATGTACTGAAGAAAAATGCATGTAGCAAAGAAAACCAAAACCAGCCGTAAACCTCCATCACTGGATCAATCTGTTGCTGTTCATGCGGCTTGGGTTTACCTGTGTGGCAGAAGTCGGTTATAATTGCTGATGTAACAGAGTAAATATACGTAAACAAAAACCTAAAATATGCAGGCAGGTAGTTTAATCCAAGGCTGGACTACCAACCCAAATCAACTATGACGGGTCCTCCGCCTGTGTGCTTTAGATTGGACTCTCATCTGTTGCACCGTTGTGTCTTGTCAAATTGCACTATAGCCAACAATTATTTTCATCATCAATACACCTGACAGTTGTTTTTATTACATTATTGTTCAGTGTCTAGAACAACATATTTACATCTTTTATTTGCCAGTTTTGTCTGACCCAGCAGTCAAGAACCCAAAGGTGTTGAGTCTGCTGTCACAAAATAAAGGAAAGCTGGAAAATATTCACTGTGAGAAGCTGGTGCTGGGAAATTTAAACATTTTTGCATTAAAACTGACTTAAAAGATTTATCAGTTATCAAAATTGTTCTCAGTTGATTTTCTGTCAATCATCGATTTAATTCATGAACTAATCATTTCATCTTTAGAGCTCTATCTATCTATCTATCTATCTATCTATCTATCTATCTATCTATCTATCTATCTATCTATCTATCTATCTATCTATCTATCTATCTATCTATCTATCTATCCATCTATCCATCCATCCATGTATCCATCCATCTGTCTGTCTGTCTTCTCCATCTTCTGTCATCCATCCAGATGAGGTCTCTAGAGACCAAGCTCGGGTCATTCATGTTACACTGTGTGCGTGTGTGTGTGTTTGTGAATGTATGTGTGTGTGTGTTTTTCCTCCTCCGTGTGTGTGTGTGTGTGCGTGTCCTTTATCTTTCTATCTCTGCATGTCTCTGCTGCTATGTGTGTGTACAACTTATGTGTGTGTGTGTGTGTGTGTGACAGACTGTGAAATGGTGCGTAGTAGCACCTGGGCCCTTCAGTGTTGATTGATCGGCTTGGTCATGTGGAAGAGTCCCATCTGGCCAGCCACGCTACGGTGTGTATGTGTATTTGTGTGGCAGAGAGAGAGAGAGAGAGAGTGCTTGTTTGTGTGTAAGAGGTGAGAGAGAGAGGGAGATAGAGATGTGCAGCATGAAACAGTGTGTTTATTGAGAGAGTGAGAGAGGGAAAGAGAGAGCTCTTCAGTTATAACTGTGGCTCCCAGAGGCCAAAGATGAACTGTATTTTATCATCTGAGAGAGAGAGACGAGCTACATTCGCAGTGAGAGCCTTAAAGAAAAATCCCTGATTTTAGAACCTAGAACCTTGTTTTCATAAATGATGTGTTTGTCTAGGTCTCTTTCTCATGGTTTTGGCTCTCACTGCTACAACACACAATGATATTTCAAACAATAGTGTGTTTCCAACTGTGGCAACAGTTACAGGAAGGCCTTTTCCTGTTTTAATGTGACAGTGTTCACAAAGCCAGGTCCATAAAGAGATGGTTTTCCCAGTGTAGTGTGGATGAACTTGACTGACCTGCACAGAGTCCTGGGGCTGGTTTCACTGTATGCTTTAGACTGCTCTGTAGTTTTTGTGTAGTCTTCATTTTGCTCATAGATCCGTCTAATGCTAATAAGACTGTTTCACAAAAAGAAAGACATTAGACACCTTACCCACGGACTAACTCAGGCCTGAGACCAATGTTACCATGGTAACAATCAATGACACCTGTGCTGACCAGTAGCACCCAACAACAAAAACCAGGAAAAAATGCCTCATAATTTGTAGTTTGCTGACATTGTTATGGAGAGAGCGATGAGAAGGGAAGAGACTGATAGAGCGATTTTTTTTTTTTTCCAAATAAGATTTTTCTTTTTATTGTTTCAGTCTTTGCTGAGTTTCCAAAGTAAAATGTCCTTGTAACTATTGAATTCTTCCAGTAGACAACCATTTTCTGCTGAGGTAAATGGAGCTGAGTTCCTCGTGAGTTCATTGTACCACAGTCCGGCTTAAGAAAGTCAAGAACTAAACTGCTCTGTGCAAAGGATGAATTTGGACATCTATCTGAAATCTGACTGTTTGTTATATCTAAGACACAGTCAAAGTCTGTCTTTGTAAAACGGGCCCCTGAACTCAAGCCCAGACTGAGAGCCGGTGACATCAGCGGCCGACCTCACGTCTGATCTTGTTTCTGAGTCTTGCCGACATCCTTCCCAGCAGAGTGGAAGTTATTATAGCAGCAGATTAATGCCCTTTGTTTTGGAATCGCACTAATCAAACGTGAGTGTAATGTTTGCGTGTCCACAAACTTTTGTCCCTTTAGCGTAGTCCTGCATGTCAATTATCGTGGTTAGGAGAACACCAGTTTCTTTGGTTACATGTCTATCCATCCCCCCTTATAATGATTTTCAATATTTGCAGTTAAAGAAGAACAAACAGAAGCATGTTTTCGGTTTTCATTTTGGCTTAGGGGCAAACATTGGCACATCAATTCAAAGAAAACTGAGATTAAACATGTTGGGAGAAGATTTTGCAGACAAACAGAAGAAACTGTTGGACCTTCTTATTATTTTCTTACTGTCATTGTCAGGTGCCCATTCCACCAAGGCACCAGAATAATAAGAGTGGCTAAGTAAGCTTCTGTATGGAGTGTGTGAACAGCAGAGGAAAAATATAATTAACTCAACTAACAGTAGGAAGAGCCAACTTCCAGGAAAGTGGGTTAAAAGTAATGGGTTACACTCAGTGAGGTGTCTTCATCAACATGTTAGACTAATGAAAGCTGCAGCGTCTGAAACCATTTTGTGCTACATGCCCTGTAGAATGCATGTGACGATACAGCTGATCAGTTGAATGACTGAGTAAGGCGAAGCGGGGCTCACGCTGAGGAATGAAACCATCAAAAATGATCACTTTCTCCAGAAGTCTACTGGTCTTTCTAACCTCTTTTAGTTCATAGTGTTGGTTCTGCAGCACACTTACTATTTTGGTTCGGTCTCAGCAGCATCACGTTACCAGCAGCAGCAGTAGCAGCACCTGTTTTCAGCTAACAAGCTTTGATAAAGCTGCTGTCCAGTACCTCAGCACCAGAGAGCAGACAGACACGGGAAGAGACTAGCTGGTGAACATAGTGGAGCATTTAGCAGCTAGAGAGCCAGAGATTTCCCTCAGGGGGTGGTGGAGAACAAACACAGAGCTAAAAGGAGAATGAACTTATAGGTGGACACAGATAATAATGATGTATAACAACCATATACTCGTAATTATGTAGTGGTAATATGTCAGATGTTTTGCTTTCAGTTTGTTCTGTAGTCCCCAAGTATTAAAAAAATTATGAATGCAGCTTAAAACATGTTGATTTGCATTGGACACTTTCATTGAGGATCTCTTCCAGCTGTCTCTCATCTTTCCTTGGGAGTGGGCTACAAATTTTGGAGCTATCTAGAAGTCTAATGAACTCAGATATGACTGTTCAGACTGATGTCTCATTTCGGGGCATGCTAGGGCCACACTAGGGGCACGCTAAACACACTTTGGTATTTTTGTACTTGGAAACAGTCTGGGATCAGAGAAAATACATCACCATACATTATGGGTGGGACTGTTAGAGGCAGTGACATCCGCGACCAATCACATTTGCTACTTTCATCCCCTTTAAACACAGGACTCTCCCCGTCATGACGGTAAAGACGGTGATAATGGTGACGTTGGAAATCACATGGAGAGGAAGTCTATTGTTATTTTTGTATTATAATACACCAGCTCTACTGTAGTGCAAAGACCACATGATATCTGTCATAAGTTGAATTGACTTTTGAATTGAATCTTTTGTTTGTGGAAGCACGACTATAAAACCAGAACGAGCTCTGTCACATCATGTTGGTGATCGCAGAGACACGTCTACCTGTATTGTAATTAAAACTGCAGAGCTCCAGGTGTTAGTTTGGCCAGAATTTTTAAAAAGAAGATTACTGCTGATTAACTGTTGCCCTGGTTACCTGGTGTTTTGGATGGAGACACAGGGGACGGGGGAATGAATGCACAGTCTTGAGGGATTTATTAGCAGTAGTTTTAATTAATTTGTTTTATTTATTTTACAATACTTGGTGGGACTGTGTGATCTGTTTTCAGTGTCCAACACGTGTGTTGATTCACAGTCGGGAGCTTATTGCACAAGGTTTAACCAGCGGATCTGCTCGGCATAAATGCGGCTTGACAGTGACATCATCACTCCTCTTAGTGACTGCAGATGGAACAGCTACCTTCAGATGGCTGCAAAGAGTCTCACCATAATAAAGTCCATCAGTATGGACTAACTACAAACTGTTGTGGATTACAGGCTTGAAGAGTGCTGATTGGGCAGGGTTAGGGTTAAAATGACGGCATATTTACAGAGGGTGCTTTTCTCGGCAAGGGTGCTTGTTATGGCAGAATAGAACAAAAGTACAGCAGGCGGTGGACCACTGTGCCACTGGATTTGCGTCACCACATCCTCTTCTGCGGGGGCCTCTCCTCCCACCAGTGTGCACGGCAAATCATTAAGATACCAAACCGTTGAGGAAGTAACCTCAGTGCACGGCAGGAAAATACCAGTTCACTCGCAGCACTGTGTCTCACGCCATGCACCGGCATAAAATCGGTAAAAGAAAAGGTCTGAGTCCAACACAAGGGACAGAGATCTCAATGAACATGGAGAAGATGGAACTAGAAGGAAACTGAGAGAGAAAAGATGCAGATGCAAAGAAAAACGAAGAGAGAGCGAGAGAGACAAACAGGGAGAAAGACAGAAAGAAGACAGTGTGTGTTTTCTGAAACGAAGCCAACTGATAATTAATGCCTCTGACATCATGGTGCTCTAATTAAGTCTGGCATTCATTAAGCCAAGTGAGGGGGGTGTTCGTTAGTGGCTTTTTTGGAGGGGGGGATTTGTTAAGTCTTCATTGTTACTCTTTTTGGACAATAGAGAAAGAGGGATGGAGCAAACAATATAAAGAGAGAGAGGTGAGGAGGGACGTGGACAGTAGTGCAGGACATTCAGGTGATGTAACCTCTGGCAGTGTTGGAGGTCCTCAACAGTAGCTGTGGTCAGCTGATTGTCTGAGTTTCAAACTTCTCCATCTAAACAGAAAAGAAGTAGTTCGTTTCTTATTAGAAACTGATGTTTTAATCATTGATCAATCTGATTGGTTTTCTTGATAATCAAGAGATGATTGGATCAACTAGCTGCTTTTTACAGACACATCTGATAAGCTAACTGCAATTTTACACTATTAGCCATTAAGCAAGAATTTCATTGCTACTCTGCTAACTTGTTAGATAGTTGATACTTTGTAGAGGTTCAGCATGAGATTGTCAAATTGATTCTTCCAGTACAACACAGATGTCCAGAATAGATGCAAATAAATACTTTTTAAAAAAGCAGGCTTCACTTTAATGAACTAGTTTTGAAGAAGCTAAAGGACCAGGCTTAGCAAGCTAGCAAGAGAAACAGAAGCCGTGACTGAAGGGCCAAATGTTTCTAATGAAGCCAGGGCTAATAATGGTGATTAAACGTATTAGGACTAGCTAAAGAAGCTACAACCAAATGATCTGAATGAGCTAAATGAGCCAGAACTAAGGGGCCACATGCTATAGTGCTTAAGTTGGCAGGACAAAGACGCTAGGTCCATAACATTTTAGCTAAATAAACCAAAAGTAAAGGACCTGTGTTCAGGGATTGTGGCTACAGGAGATCAGGTTAAATTATCAAAACTAAAAGACCAGTGCTACAGGAGCAGTGCTACAAGACTGAATGAAGAAGATTAGGTTTATGGCGAAAGGAGCTGCTCCTGGATGCCCTACTGCAGCTAAAGACGCCTGGGGTACGAGGTAGGGTTAAAGGTCAATCCCAGACCAAAGAAGGAAAGGAACTAAAGCATCTATAAGTGGCTCGACTAAAGGACTCAGGCTGAACATATGGAGCCAAAATAGAAGCTAAGGTAGAAAGAAGACAGAAACACTAGAGCCAAAAGACCTAAAGGCCTAAAGAAGTTGGGGCTATAACTTAATGAATAAAAGATAAATGACTAGAGCTAAAAGAAAAGACCTGAAGGGAGAGGGACAAGAGGAGCTATTTTCTGAAATCACCACAAACTAAACAATTCTGGGTTGTTCTGGACCAGGGTTGACAATGGCAAGAGAAACTAGTAAAGTCTTCTGTCATCAAGCCAAAACACTGGTCCTAGATTACACTGTGAGACACATCCTGCCTAAAACAATGGTCTGCATCAAATGTCAGGAAGAAACTGGGAAAAATATGATGGGGAAAATAAGGTTGATGGTAAAAGAGGAAGAGAAAGAAGAGACAGTGAAAAGAAATTGAAGGGAGGGATATAATGAGTATAAATGCGAGGGACAGTATTATATAGATGGGAAAGAATAGAAAGAAAAAGGGGTTAACGAACATCAGTAAAGTAACAAACAGAGAACGTGCAAGAGGTGTAAAATGAAAAGTAAAGTTTGGGATCCCTGTCCATTTTTTTGATCGGAGGATTTTCTGATAGCTAATTAGGCATGGAGCGCCAGCCATCGACAGCTGCATTCATCATCATAAAACGTAATAATTAATGACATTCCAACAAAGAAAAATATGCAAATGAGCTCCCCTCATTAGCATTTTCATATTCAGCTCCCATAATGCTTTTGCTGACAAGGTTGTAATTAATGAAAATTCATGTCTCTTAGCCGAGGTCTAGATTGGATCGCATTCATTCGCAATCCCCCAAACGAGGAGTGGAAAAAAAAAAAAAAACATGACGGGGATCACTGCCAAGTTTTTAGGGAGACGAGCGGGAGGGGCGAGAGACATAGAGGGAGAGAGAGAGAGAGTGAGACAAGAAGAGAGTTAGAGAGAAAGAGAGAGAGAGGGGGAAAAGAAAGAGGAAAATGGAGATGGAGGAAGGCAGATGGCGAGAGAGATGAAAGGAAGACAGGCAATGAGAGAGAGACAGATAAACAGAGAGGAGTAGAGAGAGGGAGAGAGCTGGGGAGATGTGGAGGAATAAAGTATTGATGCAGAAAGTTACAGAAAAGCTTGAAGAGTAAGATGAAAAGAGAGACAGGTAAAGAAAGAAAGGATTTGGGGAAATAGAGTAAATTATGAATGGAAAGAGAGAGCGGAGGAGAAAAGTAAACTGTGGGTTGGTCAGTCCGATACTGAAGTATTGTTACTGTGAGTTTTTATTGGTCTTCAAAAGGTATTTTTTCCAAATTTAAATTAAAATGGAATAAATTAATAGTAAAATTTAATAATTAGTTTCATTCTAGAACAGTTGATACCTGCTGAATCCCTACAATCACAATATGAAGAAGTCTTTTTGCTCAGATTTTTGCCTCACACGCTGCATACACACCATCCTATACCTTGTTGATTGTGGTTGTAGGGGCAGAAAAGATACTTCTCTTCCGCATTTTTTTTTTTTTTTTTGGTTTTTATTCGTTAGTCGCCTGGTTTCGAACCTCAGAACTGCCGCCGACATCTTAGACTTGTTCAGTCATTCACATGCTGCAGGTCTGGTGTTCTCACAACTGTTCTCACTGGCTGCAAAAACAACCGATCAATCACACTTTGGTACGGTTTAGATTAAGCGTGGGGACATCAGCCTTCTACATCGCTAGCTAACTAACTAGCTTCATTCATTAAAAATGGCGACAGAAAAATGGCAAAATGGGAACAACGGTGAATGAAATGAATATAGCTGCACAAGTTTATAGGTCCTCAGACAGAAATATTTCTTAAAGTGATGTATTTTGTGCCTTTTTTTGTCATTTTAATCAGTGAATTTTAATCCTCTCTCCATAGCTAACACTGTATGAATTGTGTCTTTAGTTTTCATGGTTTTGCCTTTCTTGCTGACTGGGGGTCCGTAACAGTGGGTGGCAGTCTTACACTGGTGCTGCGTCCACACGCCAGGAAGTAAGACAAGAGGAGAAAGCTGTTTCTATAATGTCTTTAATTCACACTAAGTTTTTCATTTAAGCCAGGGGATTTTTTTTCCTGTCTTGTTCTGTGAAGTTACAGTATGTAAAAGTCAGTTAATTTGTGTGTGTGTGTGTGTGTGTGTGTGTGTTCATGTGTGGTGTGTGATGATACTGACAGATAGCAGTATCTGTGGTTTGGCACCTGAACACAGCTAATAGTGATATTTTGCTCTTCACTCTGCAGCAGCTTGTAATTGTCCTCAGCGTCTGTAATAACAATATTCGCCAACATGATGTCAGTTCAATCTGCAGGTCTGTCTTTGCAGGTTTTGTTGTAATTATGTGGGTGTTGTTGAAAAACCTCTTCATACTTGACCAGGTTTTTTGGTCATTGTCCTGGTAAACAATGTCAGTGTCATCAAGGTCAGGTCACTTAAGTCAATTATAATTAGGCTGCATTCATATCAGTGAAGGTTTATTAAAATAAGGCGAAGATTCGTTCTGTGGCAAGAATGTTTCTAAGAGACGGTTGTGTAAATGTTTTTTTGTATATTACAATATTATATGTATCGATGTGGTTACTTCAATTCCCAGAGGTGTGTAACTGCATTTAATTTGTTTAACTAGCTGCGTAATTGGTCCATGTTGGAGTAGTTTAAATGCAACATACTTTTTAATCTTACACTGTGCTTTAAGAGAAAAACCAGTGCTTTCTCTCATAACGTAGGCCAAATATAAATAGATAACAGTACTGTGAACACACACACGCACAGACACACGCAAACACAGCATACCTCTTTGATTTGTTGACATGACTGTCAACAGTGAAACCACAGGTGATCCTCCTCAGGTAAAGGTGTAGAAGTCAATTAACATTGAAACATCAGACTGTTTTTTTACTTAATCAGTAAGTTATTTTCTCATGTTTTGGCCTACTGTTGGTCTCATGTTCTTATTTTCATATGAAATGTTTTAACAGATCTGCGATTGATACATGTAGGGTAAGATGTGGTGGCCTCACATCTGGACAGGTATTAAACATTTAAGCCTTGATTTGTCAGATCTTCATACTGTTTAAATGGACATGATGATTTGTTGCACATTTGACTGACTGATTCATTTGCCAAATCATACGTACATGACACAACAACAACAAAAGAGTTATTTACTGACTGAGGTAGTTGTAATATTGAGTTTTTGAGTGTTGTCCTGGTATATACTGTGTTTAACTAACTGCCTGTCCATCCTCTGCCAATCCAAATATGGTATTTTATGTGTTATAAGCATTGTAAAAAGTTTTTTGGGGTTAGTAAATGATATGTAGAGTCAGTGAATTATACATCGCACTGTTGAGTCTCTGATTCAGCTTATTACGACCCAGAGTTACGTGTTATTGTCAGGTGACCTCTAGTGGCCGTAGTAATTATGACGGGAGCAAAAGGAGGAAGTCAGGTGGCGCTGTTCAGAGTGAAAGTCCGTGGGAGCAGAGGTGCAGGGTGGACGAATGAGCTGAGTCGTTTCAGACCAAAGTCAATGTTGTTTATTTTAACCATGACCATTCTGCAAACATTTAGTGTTGTAACCATGGCGATGAAGGTCCTCTAACTTTAACAAAGTATTTATTTTGACTCAAACTGCAATCTTTTCCTAAAACCTAACCACGTTGTTATTGTGCATGAGCCTAACCAAACTGTTCCATAAGCTTATGTTTATTACTGTAACCACGACAACCAAGGTCCGGTACACCTGGCTCCCGAACACTATGCATTTATTATTGTATCCATGTCAACAAAGGTCTGGCAAGCCTCCGCTGGTTTGCTGCTGTGGATCGTATCTGAGGGTAGGGACGAAGTTGTTGCTGGGTTACGGGACAACAGTGCTCGCTGTAGACTGAGTTTCCAGCAGAGTTCAAAACAGCAAAATTAACAACAAACGTACAAGTTTCAAAGTATCTTTATTGTCATTGTTAAAAACAACGAAACAGCGAAGAGCGACGCAGTGAGCAAAACAACAATAGTGCTGATAATAAAAAGATATAATAAATAGGTGAAATAATATCAGTAGGTTTGTGCATTCTGCTTCTTCTAGGCCTCCCATGGATTCAAATGCATTTTTTTTTTAAAAATACATGAATGGGGCGTGTTGGAGCTAAACCGTGGGCTAAATTAGACTTTTTAAGTGTCTTTGAGTATCTTGAAAGGCTCTCTATTAATTAAATGTGTGACATATTCAAACACAGAGAGCAGCAGTATTAAGTCAGATTTAAATTGTAGAGACGTTCAGTTCTGTAGAGAAAGAGAGAGAGGGAGAGCTTACATTAATTCATAGGAAGAATAGAACTACAGATGAGATGGTTTAGTTCAGGTTAAAGCAGGATAATCTGTAAAGTGCCGTTTGTATGTCGGCTTTAACCTCCTGTTAAATTACATTTAATACAGTGACGACACTAATAATGATAATCACAGTTATTTCATGGTATCAGGAAAACTAAATACAGCGTCTTCTTTCACAGTGTCGCTCTTTAATATGTTTTAGGCTTTACCCTGAAAATGTCAGCTCCATTAAGGTATCATCAACTTAACTAATTCTTAAAGTGGGGCATCTTACAGAGAGACACGAAATACAAAGATTTTATAGTTAGAGATATGTTACACATGGTTCCCCCCAAAAATCAGACACGTAGAGATGAACACGTTTGTGTTTTTTTTAACATAGTTTCTGTAGAAAAACATGCAGCGCCGAACATAAAGCCGCACAAAGCAGACGGAGGAGTCGACTCTGCAACGATGCTGGAATACTGATATGTTGTGTGTGTGTGTTCGGCATGTGAGTGTGTGTGTGTGTGTGTGTGTGTGTGTGTGTGTACGTCTGTGTGAAGTGTTGGCACGAGATAGTAGTTGCCCCCTGGGCTTTGCCAACGTGGCACTGCCCCCTCTGCAGCAGCATGGCACAGTCTCTGTCTTTGTTGTGGAACTGGCTGTGTGTGTGTGTGTGTGTGTGTATGTGTGTGTGTGTGCACCCTGAAAAGGGAGGTATCCAAAAAGAGGAGTAAAAATATGAATAAAAAAAGTGAAAATGTTGAAACAAACCAGTCGTTTGTTCGTTTTAACATTTGGATGTTGAGCAGTGAAAATATAACGTGTCCTGTTTCTGTATGTGTGTATTTTTGTGTGTGTGTGTGTTATTGTGTGTGTGTGTGTGTGTTATTGTGTGTGTGTGTTGTTTATTTTTTTCTTGTTTTAGACGTAATGACTGGTCGAGTCATTTGTTTGGGACGTTTCTTTACTTTCTCAGACAGTCAGTAGTCGGCTAAGCACTGGGCGGGGCTAAGTATTATTAACATGTCCATGAGTCTCACTCGCTCTCTCTTTCTTTATCTCTGTCTCCCTCCACCTTTGTTGATCTTTGCATCACTTGCTTCTCTCCGTCCTCTGTCGTTCTTCCTCCTCCATATTTCTCTTGGCTCTTTCACTCCTTTGTTTACTCTCCATTTTTTCTTCTCTTCCCTTTTTTTGATTCCTCATTACCTTCCTACAGCTTTCATTCCTTCACACCTTCTATCCTTTTCTTCTCTCTCTTCTCTCTTTGTCCCGCTCCCTTGTTTTCTACACATTCTTTGCTTCCTTTCCTTCCCATTTCTGTTTTTCCTTCATTCCTTTGTGTTTTTCCATTTTCCTCCCTCCTTCTCTGCATCCCACCTTCACTCTCCCTTTCCTCTCTCTCTTATCTTTTTATTACCATGTTCCCTTTATGTCTCCTTCTCTTCTTCCTTTCCTCTCTCTCAGTCTTTTCCACCATATATTACCTTGTGCTTGTACAGACAGTGGAAATGTCTGCTCCCTCTTTCTGTCGTGCTCTTGAACATGAAGACACTGACACCCTGCCGCCCTGAGGGGGCGCTGCTCTCTAACTGACCTCTGACCTTAGTGTATAGAGAGATCTAAATGTATAGAGAGATGTAAATGACAACAATGAGTGAATTCCTGATGCAACACTTCAGCACAGTGTGAGACGGTGTCTGTGAAGTGAAACCTGCAAAACGCTGTGTTTTCAAGCTGTTTTAAACTAAAACAGACACAGTCAGTGTTGCATAAGAATTACATAAATATCTCTGATAAATGTGTCACTACAGCGATTATACAGTGTGTGACAGCTACTACATTATATCTACTGTAACAGTGTATGTGTGTGTGTGTGTGTGTAGCGGTGCCCTCTTTGTGGTTTTGTCTAAACTGAATGTGTCTGTTTTGTCTGAACAGATGTTTCCTGTGGCAAGCTTTTAGGTAACAGCCTCACCAACACTGTGTGTGTGTGTGTGTGTGTGTGTGTGTGTTTACAGATGAGCATTTTTTGAGAACTGAAATATCACATTTTGGATTTGGGTGCAGTTTGTCATTCTTGTGCAGATCTGTTCTGTTTTCATGGAGACATTTTGTCAGATTTTTGTGTCCCAGCTGCCGTGTTTAAATTCAGCGACAGGTACATGTCTGTTCTCTGATTGGCTGGAGAGTTTTTCAAGGCAGCACCCATTAAGCTTTGTCCAAAGTCACGGGTGCTGCCTGTTCTGAAGGACATGGCCTCAGAGTGTAGCCTCTAAGAGAGCTGAAGGGAAGGAGGCTGAAGCGCCTAAACTGAGATTTGTGGAAATGACTTGTTTAATATAACAAATACAGAAAACACAGATATTAAACCACAGTGTTTGGTTCAGAGTTGATCCACATTTCTTTGACTTGAAACTAAATTCATGTCTTTCATTCAGCTTTTTGGAGAAACCAGCTGAGCCAATGTATCACCTCCTTTATAGTACAGTGAAATCATCTACAAACATTTAACATTACGCCAAATTCCTAGAAGAAGTGTGGAGAAAAAAATATGCTTGGAAAAGTTGATTGGTGGCGAGGTAACCTTCCTTTGGAGGCGGGTTGTACTGATGACCTCACCATAGGTCCGAACTATAGGGACACATTCAGATGCTTGAATGGAGGTGGAACATGACGTGAGACACGGTGACAGTTACATCAGCAAATAAAAAATCTAGGTTTGATGTTAAAGTTAAAAGGACAAATAATACAGAGACAGAAAACATAGACATGTGTTCATCAGAAAATCCATGTAGATTATTGACAGAACACAGAGCAAAATGCGGCTTAAAAAAAAAAAAAAGAAACACCTTAATTGTAATGCGTTCCATCCTCCCTCTTTTTCTTTTTTCTTTTTCTCTCTTCCCTCGTTCTTCCAGCTCCTCCTCGTTTTCTTTCACTCAGCCAATCTTTCTGGTTTTGGTCTCTCTCTTTCTCTCTCTCTCTCTCTGTACCATATGGTGTACCATGGTACATTTAGCTTGTCAGTGATAATGGATGGCCATGGAAGCCCAGTTTTGCTTTAAGCGCTAGCTTGCTGTCTCTGTGTGTGTGTGTGTGTGTGTGTGTGTGTGTGTGTTGGGTGTGTGTGTGTGTGTGTTGGGTGTGTTGGGTGTGTGTTGGGTGTGTGTTGGGTGATGGCTGCTGAGGCTTTCGGCTGTGGGATGAGGGATCATGAAGCAAAATCAGCCCTAACATGCACTTGACACACACTCTGTTACACACACACACACACACACTTAGCCTCGTTCATTCATCCTGGCCGATGTTGCGGTCACTTCCGGGCAGTTTTGTTCAAGCGATCTTATTGGTTGGTACAGGAGACCGAACGAGAATCTGATTTTATATTTTGCACAACAGCTGATCTCAGTCTTTCATCCAGTCTCTTTTCAGCTTCAGCTCCTGATGGTTTTCTGTTGAAACCCATGGTTTTTAGCATTTCACCCAAAAACACACATGCAGCTTCTTCTGCTCCACTCGTCCTGGAAAGAGGACCAGCCAATCACATGGTTCGACTGTGTTAACATTGACTGCATGAATCAACTGGCAAAAATACCTTGTTCTTGCTGAGAGTGGGTGTGAGCATTTACAGAGACCTCACAGAACGTCAACAGTTTGCAGAACTACATTGAGAGTTTAGTCATTTTAAGTTGATAATAATTGAAGAAAAGACTGTGGAGACAGCGCGTTTGTATTTTAAACAGCTATATTTAATATTTCCATGGTGAGAGAGAATTATGACCTGAATCTGCAGCTCCCCTCAGCTTTACATCTTTATAGTGAGTTTCAGCTTATTGTTTAAGTGGCCATCTCAGGACTACTGTTTTATTTCGCTTTTGGTGGCTTGTGTTTTTTTGCGGCCTCAGCAGGCAGCTGTTTTCAGAGAGCAAGCTCTAAAAAGCCATCGCCCACAACCGGCTCAGACGGGCAGAGTTAGAGAGCAGCTGCTGAAGATCGTGGAGCATTTAGCGGCTAAACATATTTCCCTCAGGAGGTGGTGGAGACCAAAAGCAGAGCTAAAAGAGATTTACATTCATCACCCGGTCACAAACAGCACCCCAAGTAGATGATTCATAACTGCTACTGTAAATAAGCAGCATGTTTGCCTTATCATTTTCAAAAGGTGATGTACCGTATGTCAATATTCACAACTGATCTATTCTCCAAATCAGTGTTGACATTTGACCAATTACTGGTATGACTCTCCGCCTCTTAATAAATAATAACTCATAGTAAGGCGGTCAAAGGTCAGCTAATGAAAAAAGGGAACAAATATGGAATAAAATAGGATGAATAAAGATAAGAAAATTCACAAATTGTACATATAAAATACATATATATAATATCTATATACTGCATAGAAATGAAACACCAAGTCCTGTTCAGGTCTGATGGTAATCCACATACTCCAGTCAGAATAACCCCCCCCCCAAGAAAAAAAAAAAAAAACATATACAGTATATATTATGCTTCCTAATCTTAAATGAACTTCTTTGATAGTGATATCTCCTTCTCACTGATTTCTTCACACTCCTGTCACTGTGAGCGTGTGGGTCATTGAAATATTTGGATTCCGACAGCCTGGAAACTCGGGTCACGGTGCTGAGCAGGGTCGGAAACCTCTTTCTCCCTTCAGCCAATCAGCGAACAGACCCGAAACCTCTCGCCTGTCACTCAGTACAAACCCCATCAGTTTTTCCCTGGCAGCGTCTCCTTCACCCTCCGCATCATTATCGTGAACAAAACGAAGAGTTTAAAAAAAGAGCGGAATACAGGAACAGGATGTCTCTCTTCCTCCCCTCATCCTCATCCTTCCTCCGTCCCTTTGAGAAGTGAAGTGAATGGCAAGCGGCAACAAAGACACAAGACAAGAGACGGTGATTGTGTGTTAATGTGAGAAGGTGCTTTCATTCCTGCAGAGCACAACATGGTCTGTTCTTCTGCTGTTTGTTCAGACTGTGTCAGGGCTGAAGTATCTGGCACAGTGCAGTTTCATACAGACAAAAATGTCAAAGACAAAAAGGTTGATTACAATGATATCCTAATACCAATTATCACTTTATTTACTGGAGACTTTACTCAGGGAGAACTGCAACAGCTGATGATTATAAGTGTTATTCATTTAAAGTTTCTGATGTAACATAACCAACGTTTAACCTGAGTGAGAAGTTGTTTTAGAGGGAAGATGATCCTCACCCTGACCATCGCAGTTATCAAAGACAGACGCCGGAAGCAAAATAACTTCACTGAAAACTTACACCATCGTACGCCTTTTTGTTCAATAAGAAGCTCTCCAAGCTAACGAGCTGTCCAACTGTCTCGTTAAAGGCTTTGCTCTTTCGCTAATGGGACAATAATTTTACCCATAGTAATCAAAAGGTGTATTTGCAGGATCGACTCCTGTTTCATGACTTGTGTGCAGACCGTTCCCCTCAATACTCTGACAGAGGAGGTTGAACCTGGCTCAGCTGCGCATGGCTTTCTACAGCTTACGCCATGGACATAGCCACGAAGGACAAAGTATTTGCCGCCACGACAACTTTTCGTAGTAAAATCGTGTCTCACACTGATGTGCAGTGATTTGGCTTCAGTTTCACAGACCTTCACCTGAAACCGGATTTCCCCCGATCGGATTCTTCATTTTCTCAACGGCACCTAAAACAACATATGGCCACCAGTGCGGCCCTTCAGCACGGGGCTGTTCTCAGTCTACACACCTGCTGAGGTGGAGCAGATGTGCAGTAAAGGAGTGTAAAGACTGACACACGAGTCAAGAGATGAAGCTACACTGATACACAACAGATCCGACCCAAATTCTTCATGAAATCCCTCATTGTGTGTGTGTGTGTGTGTGTGTGTGTGTGTGTGTGTGTGTGTGTGTGTGTGTGTGGGAAATGATATCAGTTTCATAATATTCCAGCCTTACACAATGACCTGATCTGAGTATTTGGTAGTCTGATCCCAGGTAATCAATTCCCCACCTGCAGGATGTCAGTAAAATGTTCCTCTTCCTGGGCTCAGGTCTAATAGTTACTCAGTGCATCACTGTTTACTATTGTTGTCATGACAGTGGTAGGTTTCTCATCCAGTGCTTGAAATAAAGAAGAAAACATCTAAAGTGAAAACATCTGATTCAATATTAAATTGCAGCTGAGCTGTGTCAAATCAGCTGTGAATCACAGTGTATATATCAAAGCAAGTGAGAGTGAAGTTAGATTCTCTCCTCTCCTCTTCTGTTTCCTCCCCTCTTTTCTCCTCCCTTCTCGTTTCCTCCTCTCCTCTCCTTCTCCCTTACCCCTGCAGCTGTGTTCTCCTTTTTCTCTCCAGCTGTTGCCAACCAATCACCTGCTCCCCCTACCACACACACACACACACACACACACACACACACAGACAGTATAATTATAGGAGATGGGGCGCTGGCTGGAGATCCATTTCAACACATGAATAAACGAAAATGGAGGGATTTGCGTAGAAAAATCAAGGAGAAGTAATCGATCAGCAACAGAGATTACACACACTGAGCAATTAATTAACTGACTGATTAATTGATTAGTCTTTCAACTTTAATATCCTCCTGTAGTTGATTTTTGAAGTTCTGTGAGTTTGTCAAATGTGAGGTGATGGACATGTTTTCAATTTTCTGAAATTTCATAAAAACCATTATCAAAGAAAACAATGCTCAGTTTACAGTCTAAAGAAACTCCAGTGAACCACATTTTGGCATTATTTTATACTGTATTCAAAATGATGATAAATGTCAAAATTTCAAAATAAAAATGCAAAACAAAACAAACAAACAAGAAAAACAAAATAAAATGAGACATAAAAATCCATCTTTGAAAAAAAGGATGCGTTACTCATCATGAGTCATCCCACACAGAGAGAAGACCGACGTCCAGATACTTGTGTAGAAAACGAGGTCATAGGTCATCTGTGCTAACAGCTTATTGCTGCCCATTTTTACGTTTTGTCAGGTGACCGCTCGCGACTCTGTGGATGAATCAACCGATTTCTCGTGTGAAACTGAAACAGAAGCGGTCAATGTTGTACTTTTTATCCATCCCCTGCAGTTTCAACAGCATGTTTATTATTGTAACCATGACTACGAAGGTCTTTTGAAGTATTTTAAACCAATCCACAATCTTTTCCTAAACCTAACCAAGTAGTTTTTGTGCCTAACCCAAACCAGTTAATGACCATTCCACAACCTTAACCATGTGTTTATTATTGTTACCGTGACAACCAAAGTCCAGTACGCCTGCTGCTGCTACACTCCTATGGGTCGTATCCAAGGGTGAGGACAAATGACTTATATGGCCATTTAGGGCTGCAGGTGATGGAGGAGCACCAGAGTGAGGAGCAAAAGGCCAACAAATGAGGAGAGGGGGTGTAGAGAGCAGGGAACCTGAGAGAAAAAGAGCGGCCCACAAACTTTCCCTGTGTATCACCGTCTTAATGTCCTGACCGTTGGTTGGTTTCCATGGCAGCAGACGAGGGTGAAGTGGTAGCTTTTCCCATTTTTTTTCCCACGCTTCCTGGGCAGTGCCATGTGAAAGCAGCAGGCAGAATCTCTGCTGGCACACACTGAATGGGAACAGAGCTGACAAAGAACTGAAAAACCACGCTGTTAGTGTTAAACTGCCCCAGAGCTGCCGAGGTGACCGGTTCAAATCCCGCTCCCGCCTCGGTAGGTGGAGTCAGTCAGGTGGCTCAGGTCCCACTGAAGGAAGAGAGAAGAAATGAAAGGATGCTCTGGTTTTGGTGAACTAGTCAACCTTAGATCTTGTTAATAAAAAACAGTTCAAATAGCTCTGTTGTTGTGCTCATTGACAGCGTGTCCCTGGCAGAGCAAACAGTCAACCAATCAGAGCTTTGCAGACAGGATTAAGAAGTGGAGGTCATCTTCATGTGGCAGGGCCAGATGGTGTAAAGTGTGTTGTTGTAAGTCAGAAATTTAATGCTTTTTTTTCTCTTTATTTTCTTTGAACTTTTTATTTATTTATTTTTTACATTATTTTACAGAACAATAGACAATACAGTGCATGACACAGGGCCACATATACTAAAAAGAACACACAAAACACACAAATTGAATAGAGGTAAAAAATAATAATTAAAATAAATAGAGACACACGTTTCTCAAAGGGAGGCATTTGCAGCATAACGGTGTCCGTTGTAGAGGAATATAACAATGTTTGTGTTAAAGCAGTCGTTCGTTCCGTTATCCGGACCTGCTTCAGTCTCTGCTCCCGCTGAGTTGTGGTTGGTAGTTTTGTATCTTTCCATTTCACCATTTTCTTGGTCATCAGTAGAAGTATCCGCATTATGGTCTGCGTCATACATCCCTTTAGGTTCAGCTCCTAATAAGAATAACAGTGGATCAAGGAGGACATCAACTTTTAAAATGCTTTCAATTTCTTCTCACTCAACATTTTTCCAGAACCCTTAAATTATTAGGCAGTCCCAAAGGATATGTGTGTGATCCCTTATTTGTCCACATTTTCTCCAACATAATTCCTCTTACACATATGAAGAAATGCAGAGAGGTGTGTTAAAATCCCTGATTATTAATTTCCTGTCAAATGATA
Source organism: Seriola lalandi dorsalis (assembly GCF_002814215.2). Lineage (NCBI taxonomy): Eukaryota > Metazoa > Chordata > Actinopteri > Carangiformes > Carangidae > Seriola > Seriola lalandi. Next base: position 223,878 of record NW_019525037.1, on the reverse strand, counting down.
TAATATATAAGTTTTAATTGCTCTTTTGGGGATCTTATGCAATGTTCCATACTCAAACAGCCTATGGCTATTTAGAAAAGGTAAATTAAGGTCTAAGCCAAGTGTAGATTTTATTATTCTTATCCTTTTTGTTCCGTTTCCCCTCTGCAGGTGCTAATGAAATGATGACATGTTCTTTTTGAGCCTCTGAGCTAATAAGAGCCGCTTGCTTCCGATTTTAATTTCCGACTCGCGGGGAGTGAATTGTAATAAAGCCTAATAGATCTCTATTGTTATTATAGCTGGTGTGGGTATTAACTTTTTTAATTTTTGTTTGGGCGCAGTTTGTTCAAGAGAGCAGGTGACAGCAATCTCTGAGTTCCTACGTAGGCGCTCAGATGGCTGGCCTCTCCTCCTCTCTCTGTCCCCGTCCTTTTTCTCCGGCTGTCCGTCTATTTCCGCCCTCCTCTCTCCTCCCTCACCGTGCGATGTCAGGTGGGGTCTGCCCTGCTGCGATGAAGCCGCTCTGATCACCAGCTCCTGAACAGTGTGTGGGAGCAGATATGTCATTATTCTGCAGCCAGGTGGTCGCGCTGAAATCACACAGAGCATATCAGCGACGTGAAGCGGCTCCCAGATCTGCAGCTACAGGTTACCCTCTCATATTAAAGCCGTCCAGGTGTTCAAACGCCATCACATTTGTCTAAATACAGGTATTATGTTGGGAGTTAGGGTGGGGGAAGAGGAGGAATAGGTCTGTCACTGATGGCGGGAGAGAGAAAATGAGGGAGGAGGACAGAACGTGGCGGAAAGTGAGGGAAAAATGCTTTAGTTTGTACTCAGGAGGTGAAGATCCTAAACAGGACCTCCCCAAACCAGACATGCATACAGACATTTTTAACAGAGACCTAACAATACAAAGGGAGACTACCAGTACAATCGAGGTCCAGGACTGCATGGTTCTTGTATATTAGGAACCAAGCACAACGGTCCCAACACAGGAGGTCAGTTCTGTTTCCCAACCTGACGTCAGGGGCCGGTTGTTTCAGATTGTTCTGTAGTGTTGGTCCAGTCTTAATTGTGCTTATAGATCAGTCTAATGTTACTAAGACTAATGACTAATCTCAAGCTAGAAACATTAGACACCTTAATGCCAGACTAACTCAGGTTAAAGACCAATGTTACCATGATAACAATTGATCGTCTTTTTTATTGTGACAGTCTTCGCTGAATTTCCAAAGTAAAATGTCCTTGTAACAGTTGAATTCTTCAAGTAGACAAACCTTTTCTGCCTGGGTAAACTGAGCTCAGCGGTTTGATGTGGTTCCTCGGTCGGCCATTTTGTTTATTTTGAAAAAAGTCTTTATTTACCCAGAGTTTATTGTACCACAGTCTGGCTTAAGATAGTCAAGGACTAAACTGTTTTGTGCAGTGGATGAATTTAGACGTCCATCTGAAGTCTGACTGTTTGTTATATCTGAGACACAGTTAAAGTCTGTCTTGCTGAAACGGACCCCTGATGATCGTGGCTGCCCACGCGTCGACAGAAAACAAATATTAGTTTCACAAGATTTACATTTTGTTTTCAGGTTTTTAAAAGAATCAATATATCAGCAGAAAAACTTTACAGTTGAAGTAAGTTTGTATTGCTGCAGGGCACCCATGGGTGCTTATCTGTACTGTGTCACTGCACTGTAAATGCAGTCATGCAGTAATGGAAAATAGAAACAATGTGGACATAATGTAGGAAGCTTTCAAGTACAATTCAGAAGACAGATATAAATAAATATCATAATAAATAAATCTATAATTGTAGAGAATATATAGAGTGAGAGGAGAATGAAGGAGGAAGAAGAGATGAACAGAAATGATCAGACAGACAGCCATGACAGTGACAGGAGAAAATCATAGTGTGATGCTGAACCCCAGGATCCTTTGACCCTTGACCCCTCCAGTCTGACAGCACCTGACCCATCATCCATCTCTCTGGGGTCGCCCCCTCCCCCTCCTTCTCCCCTCCCAGAGAGAGAGAGAGAGAGAGAGACAGAGAGGTTGAACGAGGCAGGAAAAACACACACAGTTTCTACTCAGACCTTAAATCAGAATCACTGAACAAAATCAAGAGGGTCTCCTCAGGGCTCTTGGAGTTGAAATTAGTCATTTCATCATGGATATGTAAAGCTTCTATCTACCACCTTAAAGCTGTCACAAAAAACCCCATGAAAAATAGCATAAAGTGCAACTGCATCTTAGATCCGTATCTATTAGCTCTGTTAGCTCTCGTACAACTGGTAGCTCCATTATCCTTAGCCCGGTTAGTTCTGTTCACTGTGTTGGCTCTTGTACAGCTGGTAGTCAAGTCAAGTCAAGTCAATTTTTATTTGTATAGCGCCAATCCACAACATAAGTTATCTCTCTCCAAATAGAGCAGGTCTAGGCCTTCTCTTTATAATATGGTAGCTGCATTAGCTTCCTTAGCTCCATTAGCCATGTTAGCTCTGTTAGCTCTTATAGAGTTCTTCTTTTAGCTCTTTTGGCTTGATTAGACTTCAGTGTCAAAAGTTATCCAGTAATTGACTGTATATCTATGGTCAGCTTACAAACTGCTAAGGAACTGCTAATTGCTAAAGCCTGACTTTTCATGCTGACAAAATGTGAGCAAATACAGGCTAAAGGTATAGCTGATACAGCTATCTCACCGGCTCCATGGCAACATGATACTTCCTTCATCTTCTCGCTTCTCTCACAGGAACTTAGAACATAATTATCCCAAATAGAATTAAGAAAAATGATTAAAAATATGAATGAAAATTCCATTAATCCATTAATATGCAGTGTTGATAAACTCTTTGAAATTACTATTGATCAGAATGTCAACATGATTTTTTATATCCTGAAACACTAATACTCTCCAGTATCTAAAAACCGAAAATAACAATATGGCATGTGACATGTGGGAACTCCGCTAAGTGAATAAAGTGAGTGCAAAAAAAAAAAAAAGACAAAAAGATCTTCACATGACTATAGATGATATTTTATAATACTTAAGGGGTTGGTTTGAGAGTAAGATTGTTTGAAGGGAAAACAATCATCAGGAAGCATGTAAATCTATTTTTACAACATAAAAATGAGCCATGTAGGTGTTAAACATTCACTTATTTCCCAGCCTGCTCCGGTTTTACACATAAAAACCTTGTGAGCCTGAACGTTGTCTTTATTTAGTCAGTTAGTGTCAGTGAACAACACTCTGCTCTCACTGCTCATTGTGCTGCACTTTAATACTTCCATATTGTGCTGCTAATTCAGAATTTCACACCTTTTCTCTCGTTCTAACTCTCTCTTTGTCTCCCCGCGTCGTTCACCTTCCATCTCAACCCCGAAGACAAGAGGAAACGTGTTAAATCCACCTCTAAGAACCTTTTTAATTCAACATTAGCAGTTGTCATCTGTCTGCCCAACAATACCCAAACACAATTTACAGCTACGACTGGAGCATCCAGCCTTTGTTTTCTCTGCAGCTAAATATTGTTCCATCAATAATGGACTCCAAACAGAGAATCAGGCTTGTAGTTTTAGGTAATCCTGAATGTTTTACAGGAGATTTTTTTTTTCTTTTTGCTGTGTTTTATTGTCTTGGGAGCATAATTGGAGTATGTTGTTTTCTTCATTTGTTTTAGGTTTTACGAGGAACATGGGCTCAGTGCCTCATGGATGTAACTCCAGATGCTATTGTGTCCGAGGTATTTGTGGAAGTGCTGCCCGAAATCCTTAAGACAAAGCAGCAGATATGGTGGGGAAGAAAATATAAACCCTGGAAAGAATCAAATCCTCCAAAATTTTCATTCAGCGACACTTATGAAAGGAGGACGGGGGGTTAAACTGGAGCACGAAACAAGGTGATGCCCAAAAAAAAGAAAAAAAAAAAAAAAGGAAAACCACGTCAACACGGCAGTCTACCTAAACCTCCTGCGGTGTTTCAGGTGCCATGTTTACTGCTCCCCCCCCACCCCCACCCCCCCCATCAGATCACAGCGAAATAAAGACGGATTGATAAATTCATGGATGGATGTGAATGTTGCCAAATCGAGTCAGACCCCGACCAAAGTAAACGTCGTGCCACGGAGCGAGAAAAGAGAAGGAGAAAAGAGAAGGAGGGATGGAGGGGGAGAGAAGATTTGGGGCTCTAATGCCAGCCTTATGCGTCTTTTAGTCGTTTCCGCCGTCGGGGCTTGGCACCGGCTCGGCGCTGTCAGCCAGCCAACAAAAATCTGCAGTGCCTGCCGCATTTCAGCAGCCCTGTTTTGTCTGAGACCAACACACTCACACGCACACACACACACACACACACACACGTATAGAAAAAACGCACAGCGACACACTCACGCCACATACACACTCTGTGCTGCAAATCGGCGACATTTTTCTAGACGAAACCGAAGCTTCGTGAAAGAAAATTTAAAAATTGAAGTCAAATAGAAATCCAATTCATTTTCGTCTTTACAGATCAAAGACACCCTGAACAAGATTTTTTTGTTGTTGTTGTTGTTGTTGTTGTTGTTGTTTTTTTTTTTGTTTTTTTTTGCAGTACCACAAATGCACCACGCTGTTTTAGAATATTAATTTGAAATATAGTTCTCCTGTTGAAGTCCTGCTGTTTGGAGGGTTTGGTGGTCGCCCTGTTTGTCGCCTCATTGTTGTTTGTGTTGTTTGTCTATTGATTCCAGGGTGGAGGAGGGGTGAATGAGTGTGTGTGTGTGTGTGTGTGTGAGTGTGTGTGTGATGGGAATGGGGGGTGTTGGATAATGAAGGCTGTTTGGTAATGAGGGAGGGGGGGACTGTTCTTTGGGTCTCATTCACATGAACAGGGAACAAGTGTCATGGCTGCTGCTGAATTTTAATCCGTTTGCAGCTACACAACCACATAAACTGTGTTGTCTGAACATGCAGGAAAATGACAGGTTTTTCTAGAAACATATACTTTACTTTTTTTGTCATCACACACATTACATGAATCCTCTTTCAAGTCTTCCTTTTAGATTCTCTGGAGACTCATGGCCACCAAACTGAAAACAACTTAATAGTACGCAGTGTGTACTATAGTACAATAGATGTTATAGTATCATTTCTGAACCAGTTATCAGTGACAGAATGCCTGTAGATAGCAGGTATTTATTGCTTTACAGGTTGTAGATCCCTTTGAGGTAAAGTGCCAGAACTCTCGACGTACTTCTCAGTGCAGAGTAAACTTACTGAGTGTTTGCTGTGTAGTACTGAACGAGTGGACATGGAGGTAATTTTTGGAGAGAGCCTTCTCTGCATACTAACGTATTGAGCCTTGAGCTGCTTCGTTTTGTCACTTTTCCAGTAACACACCCCAGACTCAAAATCTGCTCAGCATCAAAATGAAATCTGGAACTGAGACATGATGAGTATGTGTAGCTACAGTAGCGTTAGCACCATTGGATGTAGAAACAGTAAGGGAAACTTTTACGCGAGGTTGAAAACAAACTCAGATGTGATGTTTTATTGTTCATGAAATAAATATGAAACATGTTTCTGCAGGTTTTTCTGTGGCTGGATGAGTTTATAACACCTGAGTGTGTGTGTTGTTTTTTGTTGTTGTTGTTTCGTTTCGTTTTTTTCTGGCAGGTGTTGTTTTTTTGGATTCTGGAAGAACAAACTATTTTGTTCAGCTTTTAGAGTTTGTGTTGTAATTCAGTTTCTTTTGTGACAAATGTTGTTTCACCAGTGAAACTTGTATTTGTTCCCTTAAAAGCCAGTGTGGGCTGGACACAGTGCGTGTATTGTTCACAAAAATCAACAACTGTCTACAATATACAACTTTCATAACAAACATTTTCTTCAGTTGATTCAACACTTTTTCTAACTTCATACCCATCTGCACTCTAGAAACCGTCTGCACAAAACATTGTGTAGTGCCTGACTCAAAAACACTGCATTACTGGAAATAATGTCAATATTCATTATGTCGTTAATGATTCAGTCCGCCGCTGGCCGCGTTAAATGTTGACATTTGGTCAAATGTAGTTTGTGACCAAAATTCGGGAATGTCTGATGTCAACATCAATGTGACGTACAATACTGACCACACCAGAAGCTGATCATTTGTTGGTTTTAAGTTGCGTTGTTAAGTGACCAAAATCCAACATCTTCCATGTGTCTCAAACCAGCACCATTTTGACATAGAGTAGCTATGGCGACCAAAACACAACATCTGCTAAATGTAACTCTGTCAGTTAGCAGTTAGCCTGCATTGTTTGATATGAACCCGCATTTCATTTCCAACTAAAATTTTACATCTGCCTGAAGTCAGTCAATAAGAGCCCCACGTATTTCTGCCTGCTGGGGTCTTTACCTACGTTTCTACAGGTGTGACAGTCATTTCTTTACATCATAATCTGCTTTTGAGACTATTTCAGCTACAATTTCTACTACTTTTGCTGGGAACAGAGACTACGCCACTATATAGTACACTGCAGCTGCCTCGTTGGACCAGAATGCACTGCAGTTACAGGACAGGATGTGGTTTTACTATATTAAACGTTGTTTATGTGCCTCAAGATTCATGAACTAGATGCTTCATTCTCAGCCACTTTGAGTAAAAGCAAGTTCACAGCACTTCAAGTCAAAAGGTTAAAGCTGTGCAGATGAGGTCAGGTAACTTTAATGCTCCTTTAAAAAAATAACATTTTAACAACTAGATTTTTGAAGATAAACACCAGGTAACAGTGAATACTAAAACCTTTACATTTTCTATTGCAGAAAATAAGAGAATACTACCAAAATAAGATCGGATTTGTTACTATTACTACTATTACTAATCTTATTAGATTAGATAACGAGATGCACTGTCTGTGTATCTCTATGTCGTTCCAATTTATTGTCACTATTATAACTTATTCATAAGCGTTGATTCTTCATTGTCATTGAGATGTTTAACGAAGAAAATCTTTAAGAGAATTAGAATTAAAGAGAGTTTTATGTACAAAAATGAAACAACAAACAATTTGTAATGTACACAATCTAACTTCAGAAAATGAGAGTCCTGGTCCAGTCAGCGCGATGGGCTGAAGGTAGCAGCCGACAGATGTGAGCTGGATGCTGCATCTCTGGAGTCGTCCCCGTCGCTCGTATATGTTCATCTGTTGTTAGATGTATTCACTCGCTCGGGTGCCAAGAAATAAATGCCTGCTGGGATTGAAGAAGGGAGGGGAGGGGGGATGGGGGGGGGCGGTTACTCATCGACCATCGTCTGTTAAATTAATGTTGATCCCAAAAAATGTTACGCTTTACATGTGAAGACAACGGCATGAATAAATATATAGATTATTTCAAATTCAGAGCTGGCAGGATCATTTCAGAGTGTCTGTTAGAGAGAGTGTACGTGTGTGTGTCTGTGTGTGCGTGTGTGTGTCTGTGTGTGCCTGTGTGTGCGTGTGTGTGTGTGTGTGCGTGTGTGTTGGTACCTTTCAGACTTTGTAGAAACTTCTGGACCGGTGCCCGGCGGTGTCATGGAAACGCTTGAATCACTCAGAATGATTCATGTCTGCACAGTCCAATCCTCCCCCCTGTCATACACACACACACAAACACACACACGCACGCACGCACACACAGCATGCAGGAAGAGGGAGTTTAACCCTTCTTCTATCCATCTTCCTCCCCCCTCCCCACCGATCTTTCTCTTCTCTCTTCCCTTTCTTCCCTCTCATCATCTCGCCATCCTCGTCAAATCGCACTATTAGTCACATAGTTTATTAAAATGGACTCATTATATGGATGTCAGAGGAGATCACGTCTTCTGAGTGTTTCCTTTCACACGCACAAAGACTCGACGTGTCTCTCAGCCGCTGAAAGAAAGAGTCTAGACGTCGACAGCGAGTTCTTGAACAACTCCATCTCCTTGTTTTTTTTTTTGTTTTTTTTCCTTCCTCCTGAAGGAAAACCAGGAAGTGATAGGTGTCAAACGTGATGGACAAACTCAGTCAAAAGGAAAAGACTGATGCCGTCATTGAGAATAGCTCCACCATTCTCTTTGTGTTTGATGAGTCTATATAAATAAAAACAACAACAATGCAAAATTCAGTTGTGATTGACAAAGTGATGGACAAGACTGATCAAAAGAAAGAGTCTCCTTGACTTTGAACACCTTCATCTTGTGTTTTATTTATTCTAATATCAGAAATACCAAATAAAGAAGTGAAAGAGAAATGAAAGAAGACAAACTGGGTTCAGGCAACGTCAACAACTCTGCGCTTTTTTTTTTTTCCTTGTGATTGAATAAAAACATATGGACTGTAACGCACTGAGAAAACTGATAAATGAACACAATTCCAACTGTCAGGATAAATGGACTTTAATATTAATTCTCAGAGCAACTCTATACCTTTACTTCTTCCTCTTGGTAAATCTAAACTAAATAGAAAATAAATAAAAGTAAAAAAAAAAAAAAAGAAAAAAAAGGAACTTAATAAAAAACTGACAAAATGTAATAGACGTCAAAGTGACGGACAAAATCCATCCTCCACTGAGGCGACTACATCTTGTAATACTTAATATAACCAACAGACAAAAAACGAGAGAAAAGAATGAAGAAATAACAGATGCCAAACAAATGAAATTATAAAAAAGAAACGATGGCGACTCTGACACTGACTCATACAACAAACATTTTCTCTCTGTGACTCTGAATTAAAATGAAACATCAAATAAACAAATAAATAATATTTGAAAATGTCTGGATGAAATCTGTCTGTAACATGAAAAGCGGTTTTATTTAGTTAATCTTTTTTGCTGTCGTTAGTCATCTCAGTTTCTTTAATGGCCTGTCAGAATCAGGAAGTAGACAAACACATTAACACCCACCGACCTCCTGTGTGTTCATGTTGACATGGAGACAGAGATGGTCATGCTTTGTCTTTTTCTTGTTCTCTTAAATTAAATCAAACTATTCTGCACCAAAGTTTAAATTAAAGCTCGAAACATTTAAACCATCAAACACAATCCTCTCTTCTTCTTCTTCTTCTTTCTTTTTTTCTGTCCTCCTCTCTGCCCAGCTTTAGTCTTCCTCTCATCCTCGTCCTCTTGTCTCTTGTATTTGTCTCTTGTCCTCTTCCTTTCTTCTCCTTTTCTCGACCGTCTCTATTATCACTTCTTTCTTGTCTTCACTCCTCTCCTCTGTTTCCTCTGTTATTCACTTCACTCCTGTCTTGCGTCCTCGCTTCCTCTCCTTCTCTTCTCTTCTCTTCTCTTCTCTTCTCTTCTCTTCTCTTCTCTTCTCTTCTCTTCTCTTCTCTTCTTCTCTATCGATAACTGATGTGAGCAGCTAATGAACTGTGGCTCTGTGTGTTGAGGTCGCAGTTGCTGATGTAATCACTTTGTTGTTGTGTTGCAGTTAATGGAACTTTATTAAACTAATTAAGATTAACATTAACATGGAAGAACTAATTAATGAAGAAGAAAACCACAGCATTGCCTTGTATTACAGAAGATATTACTGTTTTATTTGGTGTCAGTGGAAGGAAGGAAGCTCCTTCCTCTTTGTTTACTTTTTTTAAATATTTAACCATCTTTCCCGCATTTAAATGAAGTTTGTTAGCAGCCAAAATCTAACCACACATGGGACACAGGAGGTGAACCCTGGTCTGTGTCAGTGCCTCCATCTCACCATCCACGATGACACTCGTCAGGAGGTGTGGTTTGCACAAGACACGACAAGTGTTTACCAGTCAGGTTTCATCGTAGGAGGAGAAGGATCCCGTGGTTTGTGGATGTCGACCTTTAGGACTAAGATCAGGTGTCTGCTGCAGATTCTGACTGACCATCTCTTGCAAATTAAAATGAGTCCAACTGCATGAAAATATATTTCTCAATAACTGGAGTGCACCTAGAGATGGTCCAAGTCTGCTTATGGTTGTTGCGCTCTGCAGGTGACAGAATCTCAGGAGCGACAGATCAAGTTATAAAAAAAAAAAAAAAAAACACAAGTTCTTACTTTAACATGACGGACGGCAAGAGGGAAGAGACTTGTCGCTCCCCCCTTTGTTCACACTTTAGAACGTCGACGTGTCATCGAGTTCGCAGAGTTTGTATTATGTCACCAGTGTTTGCGGATGCCTGTAATGTCAGACATCGGCGAGTGAGCCAGAGCGACCATGAACGGACGATTCGATAAGTGATTTGTTTTACAAAGCTAGGGCCAGATCCAAAATGAAAACAATGATCCTGCGATGAAACTGGAAAAAATAAGTATGAAAGAAAATCGGGGGAAACAACAATAAAACACAGATGTTGCAACATGTGACAAAAGGAAACCGTAAGGTCTGAGTGTCAGTCTTCGACCAGAGTACACACGCACACACACGCGCGCACACACACACATCCACTGGTTTTGGATCATGTGTTCTGAGTGTTGGCTCTCTGGTGTTGTATCCTGTTGTGGATTGTGTCAGTCTTGTTGGGTCAAATATGAACATTGACCTTTTCGGAAACCGGTGGTGTGACGTCATGCGAAGTGAAGAGACACTGATGAGACAGACAGGACTTCAGGTTTCTGGTCTTCATCCAAACACAGAGAGACACACAGTGCGGATATCTGCAGCTTGTTAGTTTCCCAAAACTGAAGCTGTTTTTGTGTTTGTGGCTCGGTCGGTCACATTCAGGGTCGAACACAGGAGGAAAAACACACAAGAAGCACGAGTGTCGTCTTTTGTTGTTTTAGAGTAATGCTTAATGTTACTATAACTTTTATTTTCATATTACATTAGGGTTCAGGTTTACGGTGAAAAACAAAACCCCATTACCAAAAACAATATATTACATTACAAGTGAAAAGTCAGAAAACCATGCGCTTAAACATCAGTTTTCATAAGTGATGTCTTACATGTCACATAATATCTGAAATCTGAAAATCACACGCACCTGTACGTGATTTTTTTTTTTTTTTTTTTTTTTTTTTTTTTTTTTTTTTACATGTCAGACGTCTGGTTTTCGTTTGGGGATTTTAGCTGTTGAGGAACAAGGTCATTTTAGTGGTTTAGCAGTGGTGGTGAATGTTAAAGGGGATTTACACCCATTTTAATAAATCAAATACATTCATTTTGAGCTGTAGCCTACAGTATATAAAGCCGGCTGCTGATGGTTAATGATCACGCTGGAATGTAAATCTTTTTTTGTCAACCTAAGACGTTTTTAGTTTGAAACTGAAATTAAAAAATGTATTCCATACCTGAACTTAAATCTGATCTATAGTATCATGCGATCTCCACAAGGTCAGCGTGTCACTTCCTGTCTAATCTGCCACCTTAAATCTGTTTTAAAACAGGCAAAATGTTTGATCAAGATTTTTTCTTGGATGAAAATTTTTGCACTGGGTTAATAAGAGGAGAAGTTAAGGCCTCTTAATACGTAGTGTAGTAATAAGAGTCTAGCAGAGCGTCCTGGTTCCTGTGAGCTCTCGGCTTGTAATGGAGCTGATTTGTGTTTCCTCTCCGTCTCTTGGCGTTGTGGATTAGCAGAGATTTGGTCCTCCTGGCTCACCGACTTCTCTATGGGCTTTATACAGCAGAGTGGGCTGACCTCCCCTCCTCCACCTTTTGTACCTCTGCAGCCAGCACACTCTAACAAGCGGCGGTTCATTTGGGGGTCCTTCTCACAGCCACTGAGCCTGTTTAGGTTCGTCGTCTGGGAAAAAATGTCACCGCGGGGTTCCTCAGAGAAATGTAGAGTTTGGCGGAAATAGAGTCGAGGTTAGAAAACTGTCTTTTCAGGACTCCCTTTGAGATTTGAGACAATCCAGTGTTTGTTTTTTAGATTATTTAGATGTTTTTTTCTTTTTTTTTTTGCTTTTGTCTGACAGCTGAGAGTAGAAATAAAAAGGGAAGATTTAGACACAGACAGCACGAGATGACAGCAGCAATGCTTCTGTGTGATTCAATCCGATTACGCTTATGGGGGTTACATGTAAGAAAGCAATTAGCAGTCATTTTTGGTATCAGTGTTTTGATTGACATATCAAAAATAAGGACAAATATCCACGACAAGCTATTAGAGCCATAAGTGACTTCTTACATTTTGTTCCACCAACAGTCCAAAATCCCCAAACATTTCAGCTGATGACAATATCAAATCATGAATGTTTGACAAGCTGTAATGAGCAAATGTTTTGGTATTTTTATTTGAAAATGAACTAGATGATCATTATTATCACTGATCAAAAAATTTGTACAGTGACAAGATTTTAGCATTGGTTACCAAGGGGCGCATTTTTGAGCTTTTAGCATTTTTTGCCACCTATTGCACAAACTCACATGTTTGCAAACGAGTTAAATGCAATAGCTTTTTTTCCTGGAATTTTCTTCGTGTTCAATCAGAACACAAGAACTCCAAGATTCATAAGTCTTTAGAATCGGTTGCACAAGGACATGCCAAAGGTAGACAACAACAACAACAGTTGTAAAGTCAGAGATTGGATGGACACATGGCCAAGCATTAACGCAACATGAAAGTTGTTCAGGAAATACTTGTTATGAGCTTTAATGAACCTGGGGTTGAAGAACCTCTCTTCAGTTGTGGTTTGAGAAGCCTTCATGAAAGCAATTTTCAAAGAAAATCCAAATGTCAAAGGTTCCGTGAAGCTCTGTCATGGTTTGCGAACCCTTTTAAGTAAGGTTTTCTAAGAATGTGCTGAGGTTTCCCACATTGCATGCATTAACATGTTTGAGGTTTCTGAACCCTGGTACAACTTCCTGTAAGTGTCATCCAATCAAACAAACCTTTTTGAAAATAGGTGTGTCAAAGAGTCTCCTGAGGTTGATTAGGTTCTTTGTAGGATGGCTACGGTTCTTTTCTAGTCCTCTATGAAACTGTTGGATGAAAAACACACCTGAACAACCTTTTTTGTTGGACGTTCTTCAATAAAACCTTAAAGACTAAAGAACATAATATGTTTGAGGTTTCTTGAAACAGCCATTCGAGAAAAGATGCAAAAGTGTTTTTCAATGAGCTGTTCAGTGGTGAAGAACCACTTTATGTTCAGTGTTCTTTGAAGCATTGTTGTGTTTGGGAACTTTTCATGAAGGCAGTTTTATAAGAACTCCTACATGTGAGATGTTTCCTGGAAGCGCTGTCATGGTTTGAGAAACCTTTCCAGTAAGGATTTTTAAGAACGTTCTGATGTTTCAGAACCCTCAGAACCCTGCTCACATCGTTGTGGTTAAAATATCCCTCTAACAAGATGTTCTTGGAGGTTCCCACTCTGATGTTTAAAAACCTTGATATGAGGCCCTAGAAGTACTGTCAGATCATATTAATCTGATATCAGATAAAAAGCTGTTTGTAAATGAGTCTTCTGAGGTTGACGAACCCAGAAAAGTTTCTTGTAGTGCTTTTATTTTGGAGAGTAGGGAGGATGAGAGGGAAACAGAGAAGAGGCGGGAAGAGGTTTTGCTGGGAATCAATCCAAAGTAGTCTGATAGCATCAGAGAACACTGCGGAAGAGACTAGAGCTGAACTGCTGAATATATTTTGTCATTTAAATTTTTATGTAATGAAATAGTCAGATTTTAGACTTTTTACCTTCTCCCCTGATATTAGCAAGTTTTCCTGTTTTCTACATTTCTAAAACAGATCACAGCAGGTACCTCATCTGCTGAAAAACAGAAAACTCAATTATCTGGGCATAACTGAGAAGAAAATGAATTTCCATCAGTGGTTAAAGACCTTTTAAAGAAATAATCCACTTAAAAATGGATTTCATGGTTTTTATTCGGACATATTTTGCTCTGTGACTTTTTTTAATTTATTAATAAACTCCCCTCTTGTTATCAAGTAATGGCTTCTGTGGTTCAAAATGTCTTTTCCAGTTTGAGGCAGGAAAATGAGATGTGTGTGTGTGTGTGTGTGTGTGTGTGTGTGTGTGTGTGTGCGTGTGTGCGTGCGTGTGCGTCTATTCACAGTGTACTGTGACAGGGTGTGTGATCTTGTGGCTGACCCTTCCCATCCTGCTTTGCTCCAGCCCTGCCTGGTTTTTTTTTTTTTTTTTTTTTTTTTCCTTTAATGCTGCTCTCTCTTTAACAGCCAAATTAAAATACCAGGGATTTTTGTTTGCGTGTGTAATACATGAGCTCGGCTGCAGAGATGCTGTAGGTGAAAAGGTCAGTGCTTTTGGACAGAAGTAAAGAACTGGGGTTGTACAGTTGTACAGGTCATTCTTTTATTTTTTAGTATTAGAGGTAGCTCCTGTATCTGGGTCATTGTTGTCTTAATTGATTCACTGCAGTATTTACAGTATTTACAAAACTATCAAATCACTTAATAAACAGTATGTAGTCATATGGTTTATTTTCAGGTTTTTTACTTTGACAAAAACCTATAATTTACTAAGGACATTACGAGCATTTAAAATCTCACTGTGTTGCTTGTTTTGGTTCAGATTTAAGTTGTCAATGATCAAATACAATAACAACTCTGTATGCTTACTTAATGACAGTTCTAAGGGGAGATATTGATATGACACTATATTGGAAGTCATATATGCATATTTTTGTCCTATGTATCGCAACAAAATGTAATAACACACAACAATTAAAATTGTGTAAAAAATGTTGGAAATAGTGAAATATCACACACTTTCATTCATAATTTGCGAGTGCTGATAAACAATTATCTAAAAGACATAAAAAGAAAATCCAAAAAAATGATATACCCATTCCCATTTTTTCCTACGTATCAAAACGCACGCCAGTACTTTGACTACAAATGGTCTTCAGATTGTGAGCATTGGCTGTGCAGAATTGGGTAACTGAAACTGGTTTATAAACGTGAGGAGTATATTTCCAATTTTTCATTTAAACATAAAATAGCAAAATATCAACAGAATGTAAAATGACACTATTGTATGAACTTAAAGATAACAGTTAATAATATAATTGTTTTTTTTTTTTTTCTTTTTCTTTATTGTAATTTTTCTATGACCGTTCAGCAGCTGCTGCTGTTGTTGTGGCTGCCAACAGGAATCCAAAATATATATATATATATTTTAATATTAAGCTATAGTTTATATTAACATTTTTTATTTTAATTTCATGTTTTTTAATATAGGCCTTCAGAACGTGTGTGTCACTCAGGGGCTGTAATTGATTACCAATTCAGCAGCACCGTTTGTTTGTGTAGATTGATTGATAGATAGATAGATAGATAGATTGATAGATTGATAGATTGATTTATTGGGATTGAGGGGTTGCATGTAGGCCTAAATTTTATTTTTGAGAGGGGTCTAACAGATGAACAAGCTTGATCCAAAATGACACAGGCCTGTTGTTTTGTTTTTGTGCTTTTTCAGTCCTGTGCCTCTTTCTATAAATGCATGTTATGTAGTTTATTACTAAATGTGTGGTCAAAATAATAGACTTTTGAATAATAGAATGAATAAATGAATGAGGTAATAACTGATCAGACCTTAGATTTAATGTTTTCCATAAAAAAAATATTTATTATTATTATTATTATTATTATTATTATTATTATTAATTTATCTATTTATTTATTTAATGGATAAATGTCTTTAAAAAACTGTAGCTTCAATTACATATAAGACACTGGTGCATTTTTCTGCACACTATAACCTTTTGACACAAATTCAAAAAGATAAAATTCTAGTTGATTGTAGTGGGTTTCAGAATCATATAAGCATTCATGTCAAATACAACATTTAGCCTATATTTAGAATTTAGACAAGAAACTGCGGGTGAGGGATTTTTGAATTCGTTGCAGGATGTGATCATTTTCAGAGGTGTGTGCAATGTCAAATCTGAATGGATCTTTGTGTGATTGTGTGTGTGTGTGTGTGTGTGTGTGTGTGTGTGTGTGTGTGCGGTCCTGAATTAGTATTTTTTAAATGCATGTGTTTCTGTGTATGGATATATTTCAGTACCATGCAAAAGTACATTTGCACGTGTGTGTCTGTGTGTATGTATGGGGCTATATATATGTATGTATATTGTACATATTTACACGTATGTGTGTGTGTGTGCATCTCTGCCAGCCATTTCCAGTGTGTGTGTGTGTGTGTGTGTGTGTGTGTGTGTGTGTGTGTGTGGGAGTCTTTGTATATGTGCCAAACCGGTCCAGCTGGCATCAGTCGTAGCTGAAGCCGAGGCCGCTGTATCGGTCACACACAAAAACACACACACACACGCACACACACACTCCGACACACACACAGAGTCGACCACATTCCCATTCTGTACGCCTGTAATTATCAACCTCTTCTGCATCGACTACCATGTTGGCATGTATTCAGTGCTGGTCTATACACGCCTGATTCAAACCCTTCACCACATACACGCTTCATTTTCCTCCACATACGCTCGCTATGAAACCCCTCCATTTCATCTCGTACGGCTGCACCGACCGCAGAATGTAATTACACACTAACCGTGGTTTGATATTTAGACTGGCTGAAGATTTAAGGTTTTATCCAAAAAGAGGGTCTGTGTGGTAAAAATAGGCATCGAAGCGGTCCCGCAGCTCGGAGGAGAGGAAAGCCTGTTCAGAAGCTGGAGAGGAAATTAGCTTTGTTGTTTGTACGCAGCAGCGGCCGCTGCATTTTCAAAATTCATCAGACACCTTCTCTCACAGCCAGACATGCTCGGTTTGTGTTTTAAAACGATGGTCGGTTACCTGCCAAAGAGGCTTCACCTTCTTGTCATGCACTGATCAATTCTTGGCCTGCGTTTAAAGAGCTCTGATGTCTGATTTCTCTCAAACACATGTTTAAACATGTTTGACCAAAGATGTTCTATAAAGACAGTTTGGGAAGGTGAAGATGTCTGCGCTCTTTTTTTCACGGCCATAAACTGCGTTATCAGATGTACTGTAGCTCCAAAAAGGAAAGAAAATGATACAACACTATATTTAAAGCAAAGAAAAGCTGCACTAACAGAAAACAACAGAGCATCTTCTTTTCTTTTTCTTTTTCTTTTCTTTTTTTTTTCACAAAAATCAACTCTAAGAAATACAGTATAGATAATAAAACTACAAAAAGCAACATTTTCAAAAGTAAATTCTGTGTACTGGCTGGTGAGGTTTTTGATAGTGAAATGGTTGTCAGGGCATCGATAAGTGGAGCTTATTTTCTTCTTGCAGAAGTATCTGTGGTATGCACTGTTTAGATGGTCTGAGCAGAGAGTTTAACCTCCTGCTCACCAGCTCCAAACTCAAACTCCACATAAGTCACATGATGAAAAACTGGACACTGTCTGTTTTGGAGGAAATAATATGAAATACATCACAATTGCAGCAGGTTTGGTGATATGACAATAAATATGTTAAAATGAGAGGTAGGCTGTCTCTGTAATATCTCAGGGTGCATTCACTGTTGTGGGCAATGTTTCAGAGCAGTGAGCAGATACTGGTCTTTTCTTTGTCAGCTATCAAAGCTGATGAAGAAAAAACGAACATTTCTGTGTTGTTATTTTATCCATGAAGTTTTTCTAATGATTATCTAAAAAATATAATATATTACACATATATATCAATACGGCAATATAAAACTAGATATAAAATGATTGAGGATTTTAGCAGTATTACCTGATTCTGCGCCGTGTCACCAGGTGATTGCACAGCATGGTTGGCAGGGTTACCAGGGTATTTGAGGTGGTTGTTAGGTGGTTGCTCTGGTGTTTGGGTTTTTCTGCTGGTACATTATGAGGATCTTCGAATGATGGATGCTAGGTCTTTGCTACGAAGCAGTTGGTAAGGCATTGGTAAATACTTGGGGTATGTTTGGAATCACCCTTTCTTTACTATATAGTATGTCGGCACAATGTGCAGCATTTCCGTCATGTAAAATCGTCATTTCATTTTCACTGAAAACATTAAAAAAAAGATGATGATGCGATTTCTGTTGAGTGTTGTACCTTTACGTCTGGAGAATGTGATTTGTATGCCTTTCTGCAGCTTCTGCGATTTGGATATTTCACTTGGCCACATTGCGTTTATATTTTTGATTAATTGTGCAGCCCTAATAGTGAGCTAGATTTACTGGTGACACCAAAATTCACTGCACTTTAAGGTTCCATCAAAAAATCCCACAACAGAGCGAAAAAAAAAAAAAAAAAAAAAAAAAAGTCCTTGGCATGCAGTGTCCAGAGTATCTGAGCAGGGAGTTTTAATTTTCTCTGCATCAGCTCATAACTTTGCAGAGGCCACTGTGATGACTGCACAGTCACATGATCAAGAACTGGACATATTCCATTTGGAGCGTCCAGGTGGTTTCTCAGCAGTGCTGATTGCCTTTGCAAGTACATTGAAGAGTCTCCATGGACCAACAAGTGTCCAGCAGGAGAGAGGAAGGAAAGAGCCAAACCACATGTGGTGAACTTTCACAGGGCTGATGCAGAATACTAGTACAGATGTGACAGAGGTGAATTTTCTCTTCTACATCACCTCTGGAAAGTTTGGGATTTGAATCAGTGTCTTATCAGTTTGACTGTAGAGAGATAACAACATCAACAGTGATCTGAGACACATTAGAGATTTGCTTCTTCTCTACATGTTTGTAATTGAATACCTTGTCTCGCATTTAGTTTGTTTTCTAAATCCACAACTGAAGGAAAGTGGAGAATGAAAGTGCACTTTCTGTTTTCAAAGCTGGATGCTGTAACACAAAGAACTTTCTCTTCCTGTACATGGATCTATGCACTGCAAATGTATAGATAGCAGATGTCAGTTTTGTTGCACTGGGAGATCAGTGAGGAAGGAAACATACAGAACACACAGACACACACACACGCGCACACATACACACACACACACACACACACATACACACACACACACACACACACACACACACACACACACACACTGTGGAGACTCTGATCAGGAAAACTGGCTGTGGCATTTTTTTTACTGAAAATGTTTCCCAATCAAATTGTGAATGAATGAGTCTATGAATGAATGGATGAAAGATTAAAAATACTTCTAGTGTATCAGGGAAATATTTCAAAATTCATCCTGTTGTTTTATTTTATCGGGGGTGAATGTTTCTGAGAAGTGGAATCATTTGATTCATCAATAGTCAAAATCAATTTTAACATTTTACTGATCTGAAAAAAAAACAATTATTTTATAGTGGTCAGAATTAAGGGACCAGATTTTAAGGCAATTTGCAAAGAGTGAATGAATGAATGAATGAATGAATGAATGAATAAAGTTCAATCAACATTTACAGAGGTTTAAACTTAATTTTAAATAGTGAGTGAGTGAGTGAGAGAGTTAGTGAGTGAGTGAGTGAGTGAGTGAGAGAGTTAGTGAGTGAGTGAGTAATTGATGATTATGATTGATGGATGGATGGATGGATGGATGGATGGACAAATAAATGCTTGCAATTTCGTTGGCTTCACAGATTAAGTAGTAAGTGTGTGGATGAATTTCCTGTAAAGATGAGGACTTGTCTTTGTTGAGGTGATTCCCTCTGTTAACTTCTCTTTTCTTCCTCCTGCAGGTAAAACAGAGAGGAGTTCATACTCGTACGGCAGAGAGTCCAACCCACACTGCCACCAGGTCAGTCTCACTGTAAATTTCTTCTTCATCTTGTTTTTTTTTTTTTTTTAAAGCAGAGTGGGTGTGTCGCTCAGCTTTAGTGCTTTTGTGTGTGTGTGAAAGCAGTAAACAGACGCAGGGAGACAGAGGAGAGAAATGTGTCTGGGTTTGATCTGAGGTCAGTGGTAGAGGATGTTCAGTCCCTGAGACGAAGGATTTAAGCTCCTGACTCTTCATCCCTCACACTGGACTTTACATTAACAACTGTGAACAGTGGAGTCGGTGAGAATGCTGACATCCTGTCCCTGGTGTGTTTGAATTTTCTTAAACCAATCTGAAGCATCAAGGAGAGAGCAAGAGTGCAGCGAGGTCACCGCTGCTTTCATCAGAGCAGCATTTAGCATGTGGCTAAATGTCTTTTGTCTGGATTAGCATGTAGCTTGTTAGCTTGGCAGCACAAGATTACTGAATGTCTTTGAGGATGACACAAATGGTCTTAAAGTTACAGTGAAAGGGAAGTTAGAGCATCTTTAGTGAAACAGAATATGTGGGTCGGGATTTAAACAAAATCCTTACATTTGATCGGATCATTGAAAAGTGGGCGTGACCTTGCAAGTAAGTGAGTTTTGTAGTTATGCATGACTGTTGGCCTCCAACCACACCTCCATCCCTTGCTTTGTTAGATCAAGAAGAAGAGGATATGAGAGGAATAAATAAATTAGAGTAGAATCCCACTCTTTTGGGAATGTAAATATAGTTTTTGCCAACTGAAATCCAAACACACAGGCTACCTCACGCTGCACTGCTAGCTCCTACAACGGACACATTACAGGATAAATGTATGTATATGCTCCCAAGTTCAAGCTGAGTCATCAAACATATCTGATACAGTATGTATATTAAAATATAAAGTTTCAGTTCTCACATGATCATTTTTCTAGCTACAAATCCCTCCCCAGACTAACCCTCTTTTCACAACTCCCCTGCTGTCTCGAAATCATGCAGGTAGCAGCACTATTATCATCAGCATCATCACTTGTTTAAAGTTCACATAGTAAAAACTATAGCGCGCTCTCAGCTCCTTATGTGTCAATCATCCTCATGACTAATATAAACAACAGCTGTTATATGTTTTTTTATGATTGGCTTTTTTGTTTTCCAGAGAGATGTCTAACTTCATCACATATTCCCAACTTCATAAAGCAAATCATTTTTAATTCTAACTTTAAGGATTAATTGTTTTCAATGGAATATTTATCGTCGGCGGTGGCAGCAGGTGTTGTGAGGACGTCGGTTGTAGCTGGGTTTAAAATCCGCACTGAAATCTTTCCCTCTCGGTTCTCACGGACCATATGCATCCATGAGAAGATGCGCGGCGATGATTAAAAACATATACAGATGTTGGCGTTTGATTCTGCTGGTGGAATATTTAACGGCAAGAGGCTTGATGTGCTCGCTGTAATTTGATGACCACCTTTTCGGTTTTTGAAATTATAGAAATCACATACGTTCCGTTCCAGTGCAGGCTGTCGGACCTGTTGATTGAGTCTGATGTTAAGGATTTATTTTTCTTTTTCTAGCCTCCAACATCTATTAATTAAAGCTTATCAAACAAATCCATTTCCTTGCTTGTGAAAACCAAAGTTGTGCTAAAAGATGTTACAGATCATAATGCATATATGGAAGCTGCTACACTGATGTTTGAGTTTCAGATTGGATGAAAGCTGGTTATTCCCTGAGGGGAATTACAGTAGATTATATTATTTAATTGTACAGTAATTCAGATGTACAGCAGTTTCACCTTTCATAGTTGCGGCAGAACTTTTCAAAACATCATAATACTTTCATGGTCTCACATGTTAATGCTGCTAAAAAGATGTATTCCAAATTGAGATATCACTTTTATGATTTCTTTGATGAGGATTTGAACTCAACATGTCGAATGAGAGAGTTGTGTCTGCACACTGTGCTGCTGTCTAAAGTCATGGGGTGCAGTGGAGACAGTGCACCCCATCCCATCTATTCCATCTATTCCATCGCGTCTGAACTTTGACTGTATATAATATAAATGAGAATAATACATCCACCGTCACACAGGGAAGTATTTGTGAAAGGAGCCATGAGCGTGTAGTGTAACCTGTGAGCATTCTCTCTCTCAAACATGAAACTCTTGATAATGATGCAGTCGCTATGGCGTTCAATGACAAGAAAGCTCATTCAACTCTTTGACTGTGGTGTGTGGCAGATCCACAGATACATGTCACAAAGGATCAGTCACCCAGTCAAACATGCTAACATAGCACAGTGACAGGAAGGCCTCATTCCCTCATGATAGATAGATAGATAGATAGATAGATAGATAGATAGATAGATAGATAGATAGATAGATAGATAGATAGATAGATAGATAGATAGATAGATACATAGATAGATAGATAGATAGATACATAGATAGATAGATAGATAGATAGGTAGATACATAGATAGGTAGATAGGTAGATAGGTAGATGTTGATGTGTACTCATGAGTAGCAGTTTCTAAACCACTTCTGAGGAGGGGAAATAAGCCCAAAAGCTGAGGTCACTAATAGGCATAACTATAACCTATAACCTAAATTATTGAGAATTATTTCATTTTGATTGAGCACATCTATTTTAACCAGCGCAGCTTTTCTAGCGTCACGGCACAATCAGAGTCAGTCGGTGAGATACAGACACACGGTGAGAGATGATGTTGGAGAAATAAGTGGGGAAAGTGGTGATAGAAGAGAGGAAGAAAGAGAAAAGGAGGTGTTGAAGCTGTTCAATTGTTAAGATGTGTTAAGACTGTTTATTGTAAAAATGGTTGAGACTGTTGGAGTTAACTATAAAGGAAAAACAGAGCTACACTTTTTTATTTCATTTTGTAAATTATAAATCAAAAGTTATCCATTATAAAAGAACATATAGTTTATTATTGTATTATTATATAGAGAAGCCCCACCCCCCACCAACATCCCAGACCTTTGCTTGAGCAAATCTTGTCTAACCGAACCTCTTTGAATTTTAATTTCACACCTCAGAAATAGGAAGTTCCTTGTTTTAACAAAACACTTCATGTTTTGAAGTTGAACACCGGCATTATTGGTTAAAGAGGTTCTGTCTAACGGTGGTTGACAACAAGGGCAATCAAACCAAACAAAATGATTGAGAATGCCTTGTGAATGAAGAGAATGAAGCAGAGTAAAAAGAAAATAAAGGGAAGCAAAAATCCCTTTGTGGCACCTGAAGGACTTCTGGTAGTTTTTGGACTTTAGGAGTAAAAAGACCTTCGTCCCTTTTGGTTTTGATCTCCCTTTCTGTCATGAGGACATGATTTGGCCCTGACAACCTTGTGAACAAACACACATACACACACACACACACACACACACACACACACACACACACACACACACACACACACACACACAAAGAGAAAGAACATACTGGTCATATCTGCCTCATGCCAAATGTGTCAGTTGTACTGGAACAGTTTTCACACTGACATCTTTCCACTGGTGGAATTAAATATAGCTGCTGGTTGAGCTTGAGTATGTTTTGAACTGTCCTTGTGAGCCTCTATAAATTCACCTCTTCATTTGTCGTATTCACTCATTCACAACTTTACCTGTTGATTCATTTAGTCCGTACTTTTGTTGCAATAACTTTTTTAAAAAGTAAGCTGTTCAGTTACCAATTTGTTCATTTATTTCTGAATTAAAAAATTAGTTTGGTGCATTCTTTCATTTATTTATCCTTTAATTCATTAATTTGTTAATGCACCAAGTCAGGCATTTTTTTCTTACACTAGCTTTCATGTATTTTGTGTTCATTTATCTGCGTATTCATTTGAAATCTATTTATTTGACTGCTCATTCATTCATTCATGCATTCATTCATTCATTCATTCAGTAGGCAATCTGTCAATTTATTATCCGTTCGTTCATCCATTGGTCAATCTGACCATTAGTTCATCAATCCATTCCATGGCCCTTATCATCCATTATTCATTCACTCATACATTCATTTGCGAGATAATTTATCTATTCACACTGTTCAACTGTTTTCCCACTGGCCCACCTGATTACTCATCCATTCACCCATTTCATTCACTCCTATATTCTTTCACTAGATATTGGATAATTTGATCGTTTGATGTGTAAACCACCAATTTAGTGGCCCACATGATCATTCATTCATTCATTTACTTATATATGTATACTGTTTGTTAATATCAATTTAAAGTGCTCAGTCATCCATTGGTTCCTCTCATCGCTCATTCATTCTATCAAACATTAATTCATTCATTTATTTATTCAATCATTGATTCATGTGTTCATTCCTTCACTCACTCACTCACACATATTATATAATTTGTTCATTTATTCATTTACTGTGTTCAACAATGTATCCATTGGCCTATTTGATCACTAATTCATTCATTCATTCATTCATTTATTCATTAGGTGGTTTTTCTCCATCAGTACATCCATTCATTTATTCATTCCATTTTTCATCCATTTCAGTTGGTTTGTTAATTTATCTATTTACAAAGTTCAGCCTACCATCTGAACCCTCATTCATTCACACATTTGTTGTTGTCAGTTTCTTGTACGAATCACTCACACATCTATCCATCTGAACACTCATTCATTCACTATTCATGCATTTACTGTATTCATTTGTTCATTTGGCAGTCCATTTGTTGACTTGATCACTTTCTGATCCATCCATCCATCCATCCATCCATCCATCCATCCATCTATCCATTTAGCAGCCACTCGCTGATCTTTTATTTATAACCACCTCTCATATCCAGCTGTGGCCTTTGTACGAAGCTACAGCAAACCATAGAGGACAAAAATATGAAATAAATCAAACATTACTGCCTCACTGGCCATTTTCCTACTGGGCTGCTGTCAAATTATCCTGCTACACAGTCTGAATGGCTCCTGATGGAAATTGTTTGGAAATGGCAGATAAATTTACATGCTGGGCTGAAGTCCAAAATCCTCTGGCTTCATCCTCGGCTGTTAGTGAAAGAGAAAAAAAAAACACTTAGAGGGGAGGATGAGCTCACTCTAGCAGCAGGAAGATTTCCAGTGACCCCAGTTTATTCCACCAGTCTCTGACCAAACCAAATACATTTCTACCATTGGAGTTTTGAAGTAATTTCGGTTTTGGTTCCCCATTTTGGCTCCACTTTTTATTTTAGAGTGGGGAAGTTTTAAATGTATACCTCATTATTTTGTTTGTGTCCTCAATAGCAACCACAGATCTGCAGATTTCCTCCATCTGAGCTCCAGAACATTTAGCCTGATAATCTTACAGAACTGTCGTTTCCTTTTCATCACATTATCCAGTCTGACATTGGGTTAGCTGTTTTCCGTTTGAGAGGACGGGTTATTCTGTCCTTTTGAGAGTGGACACAGAAGCTGTCAGTTCAAGAGTTGTTATTTCTTTAATTTGACTTACAACAACCTCAGACTCGTCCATGCTTGTTGCCATTTCTACATTAATCTTGCTGATGCTATTTTTCTGGCTCTGGCACAGGAAGAGAACATCCCCCTTTTTAATTTTGCCTACAAAGCTATTTTCCAACCACGGAAACAACCATCAATCGGCAGAGTTTCAGACGTCTACAACCATATTTGCTTCCATATTAGATCATCAACCAAAGAATTGGGGGAAAAAATGAAACTTTGACCTGATTGTTCCACTAGATTAAAAGTTGTTTCCATAAAGACAGATACAATCATTTTGTTATCGTCATCATTTGTTTCGTTAACGTTTCAAATAATTCCGTTGTACTGGTATCATTAAATTACATTATTTAGATATTAGATCATTTTATTTGCGATTTTTCAGTATGAGTGAATTGACTGCCTCATCCCACATATTTTACATGGAATAGTGATTATGTGATATGATACACTAATAATGGTTTCCATTGTGAATGCACACTACATTTTTGATGACAGCGTTAGCCCCTCATGTTTTTGTTTCTGCCCTCTGTGTGGAGTTGTCATGTTCATGTGTCTGTCTTCAGTGGTGAAGGTGGATGGATAGTCCGGTTGTGTCTGTTGATGATCTGAAGATGTTTCCCTCCGGCAAAAACAGAGTTTATTTTCTGCACAATTGAGCTAGTATATGTACTTGAACTTAACTGGCTGCTTGTTGGCTACTGGGTATGTGAACTGGGAAACAGACAGATTCGTAGTGAATCTCTTCGAGCTCTAAATGAGTGGTGGGGGCTGGGAAACATGGACTCATGCCAAGGTTTGAGCCCAACCCCCCACAACCAGCCCTGCTCCCCTAAAAACATCCAAACCCCCTCTAAAACCAATCGTCTGCTGGCAGAAGGTGGCATGAATACACTCAGAGCTCCAGAGATGGAAATGGACTGAGTGTGTTGTTTGAGTGCATGTGACATCACGGATGTCACTTTTTAGATTTATTTTAATTTATCATTAAAATATGAAATCATTTAATTTTTTATTCTCATTCACTACATACTGTATATTCCATGTGAGAGTTATGGGCTTTCTGCCGTGAGTGACACTGAACTGCACTGCCGAGTTTCATACCGCAATTGACTTGACAGTTACTTTAAAGCTTAGTTATCACGTGTCATGAGCATTTTCACACCTGTCAGGGAGATACAGTAGTTGGCAATTTCGCAAGAGTGAAACTGCTTTCATTAGAGAAACAATTGCCATTGGTGGTCTGATCAAACGTCTAAACCAACCTTTGTTTACCTTTTCCTGACAAGGGTCTTTTGTGGTTTTGTGAATAATGTCTCTGAGAAGCTAAGTAGAGCACAGCTTGACTCTGTTACAGCATTATTACAGCAGAGTGAGGCGAGTGGTTTGGTGTACGAAGTGTCTGACTTTGACACCGGAGACTGCTGTTCACATCCTGTCACCTAGCAACGGTAAATGTCAGCTTCCTTCAACAATGATCACCATCTTTTCCAAACCTCAACCAGGAAGTTTTACCTACCTGAACTAATGAAGGAATAGTTCAAGATTGTGGGAAATATGTTATTGGTTTCTGTCCAACAACAGGCGGTCAAGACCACTTCCCAGAGTCTTGTTGTCACGGTGAGGTTGCTAGGCAACCACCAGTGGAGATGCTGCTCAGAAGCACTAAGTGGAAGGATGAATTGTTGTTCCTCAAAAAGTAGCTCCAGCATGTGACATCTGCTAGAACCACAAACAAACAAACGAGCTAGAGCCAGGCTTTATGCTAAGCTAAGCTAAGCTAACCATGTCCTGACTCCAGCTTCATACTTGAAGGGGCACTCCACCAACTTCACAAATGAAGATCATTTTACTCATCATGGGAGTACTGTCGTTTCGCTCCTGAGATTTGCTGTAGCGCCACCGTCAGGACAAACTTCACGCTTAACAGCTAAATCATCAGCATACTGTTTGTTCTTCACTCGTTTTATGGGGATTTCTGTGGCTTCACAGCTGCTGACAGTATCACCTTAACTCCCATAACCACCCTCATGGGTAGTATAATGTATAGTTACTACACACACACACACACACACACACATATTTCAGCTTGTCTATGCTTGCTATCTAAAGCTATCTTAAGGGACATTCTGTCTACATAAGCAGAAAAACACACATCGTCAGAATGAAGGGATGGGAGAAGATGATCCTCTCTCTCTCTCTCTCTCTCTCTCTCTCTCTCTCTCTCTCTCTCTCTCTCTCTCTCTCTCTCTCTCTCTCTCTCTCACGGTCTCACATCCCCTCTTGCTGTTTTTCATCATTTCTCCCCTCTCTCAATTTCTCTCCTCTCCTTCTCTCTGTCGTTCATTCAAGCTAAAGTCACTGTCCTGGCTGTCCACACACACACACACACACACACACACACACACACACACACATACTCAGCCACACCAAAGCATGCCTGTCATCCAGTTATCGCCTCACAGATCAGTAGGTTAGTCGTGGGCCGGCAGCTACAGCTGAGGCAGCAGCAGTCTGAATGTGAGGTTCTGGTGGAATGCAACATGAAAAAAGCCTGTAACCCTTCACACACACACACACACACACACACACACACTCTCACACTCACACAAATCAGTCAGTGGAAAGTGCTGAAGGCTTCGTTTTGAAGCTCAGAGTTTCAGAGGAGCTTAGAAGCTGCATTTACCTACTAAAGAAGACACACACACACACACACACACACATACACATATGTATATACACTTACATGAATGCACAGGTATGTAGAAATGTACAGTATTCCTAAACCATACAGTCTCTCAGACACACACTGAAGCGTTCATGTGATTTAACAGTATTAAAAAAAAAAAACATGAATTATAACACGTATATGTCATGTATGAGTAGAGTGTTAGTAATTAAAGCTCTGCAGCTCCACTCAGCATCAGCTTCATGACTAGAACGTGTATGTGTTGAGTGTCCATCACCTGCTGAAACAGTAGCAGGTGTGCCGTCCTCGGCTTCCTGCTCACTCTTCATCAGTCCTTAACAAGCTGAACTGCTCCTTTAAACATTCTGAGGGCTCTCCAAATACACCGACCTCCACACCTCTGACGGGTCAAGAGACTGCAGAGAGAGAGAGAGACAGAGAGAGAGCGGGAGGGAGGGAGAGAGAGGGAGAGTCCTCTGGTTAGTACTGAACACAGCTCAGCCCCATAGTCTCTGTGTACCTCTGTCTCTGTCATTTGCTGGCTGTCTTTCTCTCTCTTTTTGTCTTTTTGTCCTATACATATATATATATACAGTATATATAATATATATGTATGTGTGTTTGAGTGAAATGAACATTTTGTTTTATTCCATTAAACACAATTTCCCAATACAATCTGTTGGTCCTCCATCCACACCTTGATTGACCTGGCGGTGGGTCATTGTCCTGATGGGAAAACCAGTCCTCAGAGATCATCAGAGCGGAAGGAAGCAAGTTTCCTTCCAGGATAACCTTGTACGTGGCTTGATCCATGCCTCCATCAGTAAACCTCCACCAAACTTTACAGTGTGTGAGAGACACTGTGGCCTGTAGGCCTCTCCAGGGCTCATCAGGGAAGATGACCCACCGCAGTCCTCTACAGTCCAATCCTTACGGTCTTTTCCAGACCTCAGCCTGGCTCCTCTTCACTCGCCTCCAGGAGCCTGTTTCAAATCATCCTCACCATGCACTTCACCCCAGCTGCCGTTTGCCATTCTGTCTGTAGGTCACTTGATGTCATCCTACAGTTGTTGAGTGACATTGCAGTTGGCAGTCATCCCAGTCATTGGAGAGTCATGTTCACCCACTGCTGGTCTCTAGCTTTGTTGTGCCCATTGTCTGCTGCTTGACCTTGTTCTTGATCCGCCATCTCTGAAATTTTAAGAATGGAAGCCACCTGACGCTCACTCTGCCAATAAACCCAAAATTAAACCCTTCCTTTCCTCACTCAAAATTTTTCCTTTCAACTCTTTTGGCATGATTTTTCCAATTACCTTTTGAGGTATTATTAGCACCGCCGGTCCTGTCCAAGAGGATAGTGACGACCACAGCAGTGGTTTTTATACTTTCAATACTAAGCTACATTCACCCATTCACACACACATTCACGCACAGTGTTTTCCTACCATACACACACTCGCAGACCAATGGTACATTGGGGGCAATGTGGGGTTCAGCATCTCGGCCAAGGAAACTAGGGGAACCGGGAATCGAACCACCGACCTTCCAATTAGTGGATGACCCCCTCTATCTCCTTGGCTCAGCTTTACACTATCTTTGAGGTGTGATGCGTCCTTTGATGAGGTGTAATAGGTGGTAATAATGATGATACATATAATAGTGCGGTTATATGTGAGTGTTTGATCATCTCTGTAGAGCTGACCTGAGGTTATTTCTCTCTGCAGCGGCAGGGAGGGATATTCTCTTGCACGAGGCCATTTTCATATGTTGTTTGTCATTTGATGTATGTCCATGATCCACTATAAACTATGGGGGACAGAATCCACAGTCGCTCATGCTTCATTGGTCACACAAATCAGGTGTGTACCTTCTAAAGTTACCGTTCCCTGTTCCCCCTTTTTCTGTCCACAAACGTCCTCATGGAGGAACGCTCGTATGTACGGACTGGTTCATAACTAACACGTAAAAGTGATGTAAGAAAAACAAATTCACCAATCGTCTCACATTTAAATTCAGCAAGGTACGAACAAAACCCGTGATTGCACTAGACCTGCTGTACGTGTCGTACAGATAGACGGCCTTTTCTCCACAGGAAAACAAACATTATGAAATCACCTTAATAACACCTTCATCTGAAGAATGTGGAGTTTAAATATGTTGCCGAAATTCATTTATACCAAACATACGACTAAAACAAACTTGGAAAATTCATATTCTGTATATATTCTCCCATGAGCGCGGCCGCCAGGTTACTAAGTGATTTTGTTCACATTTCAGCACAGCAGCTTCTATAGTTCAGTCGTTGTAGGTAAAGTCTTTCACTGACAGCGGCCTCAGGGTCTCTGTCCACTATCATCCTCTGACACCTACTGTAGGCTGCCTCACTGTTTCATGGAAACCTCTCATGGCTCTCATGGCCTGCTTTGTTTTAGGAAGAAGGTTTTTTTTTTTTTTGCATCTATTCACATGTTAATCCTTTCTGCCTTTATGTCTGTCACAGCGCAGCTCGGGTGACACGTCGTTGACAGCTGAATTAATATTTTAGAATTGTTTTTGGTCCTAACACGTCCACTGGCACGTCTACATTCGTCATCTTTTTCTCTGCTGGTTTCAAACACGACTGGAAGCTGGTGTAAAATTCGTCTTTTTACTCTTTGGTCACATTTTTGTGAATGAAACTTGACCTTCCTCCCCAAACAAAGTGAAACAAGTTCACTCGAGTATGTTAATGATCAAAATAACACAAACGTAGAGCTCCTCATTCATCAGGGTGAAAAGAGTGATTGACGACAGGTTTGTCCAGTTGAAG
The DNA here is from genome assembly GCF_002814215.2 of Seriola lalandi dorsalis. NCBI lineage: Eukaryota > Metazoa > Chordata > Actinopteri > Carangiformes > Carangidae > Seriola > Seriola lalandi. The sequence continues at coordinate 193,332 of NW_019525037.1, read as the reverse complement.
AGAGTTTGGTGCTTCGAGCAAAGTTTCTTGTTTACATCACATTTGTAAAATAAATCATGTATCATTTACAGCTCACTCAAACTGTCTCTCTTTCTCATTTCCTGTCAGTCCTCTTTTTTTTCTCTCTGATCCTTCTTGCTTCTCTCTCTCTCTGTCTCTCTGTCTCTCTCGCTCTCTCTCTCTCTCTGTCAAGATGCAATTCCTCTACTGATCTGTGGAATTTGTCAGTACGGAGGCCAGGCATCTGTGTGTGTGTGTGTGTGTGTGTGTGTGTGTGTGTGTGTGTGTGTGTGTGTGTGTGTGTGTGTGAGTGAGGAACAGTCCCCCATCCCCTCTGGAAGGCCGACAGTTCCTGTGCGTGGGCTTTACAGTGGAATCTGGTTACCAAGCCTGTATGTGTGTGTTCATCATCACTTCATTCTGTCTGTCCTCTGAGCGCGTCCCCCATTGGCTGTTTTCTGACCAATGGTGTGGAAGCAGGAAGTACAATCCCCCAACAGCTGGTCTGAAGTCCAGGAAGAAAAAAAAAAAAAGGGGGGGCGAGTCAAAGACTGTTCACATGGAGGGAAATATTAATAACGCTGCCAACTATGAACCATAGTTTACTATGTACACTGTATCTAATGCAAATCAATACAAACAGTAACTCTATAATACATCATTACATAGAACATTGTTTTACTTGATTGTTTTGATGCATGGTTTGATACAGCAGTTCAGTTTTGAGAACAGGTGACACTCTTTCTATTAAGTCCAAGCTCCGAAAGGTCTGCTGACGTTCTCCAAACTGTTAATACACTCATCCAAATCACTAACCAATGTCAAACGAAAATACTGTGACAAAAACCTCCTCACAGTGGACAGTTTATTACTGACACCTGTTTGGTTTGCATTTTGAAGGTGTCACTTTGAGGTGTCTGGAGAACCAGAGAAAATGAAGCATCACTACTAACAATCTGATTATATCATATGTCATAGTGTAACAGTCGCAGGTTCACTTTTACTTCACATCAGGTAACCAACCCGCTGTGTTTCTTTACATATGACTTCATATTGATTATTGAGTTAAATGCATCAAATCAGTGGTGAGAAACTGTCATACACTGGTAACTGCATTTGTATCATTACTCTGGATGGAAATACCAGAAAGAGACAAACTTTCGGAGAAGAAGAACAAGAAGTAGAGATTGATAGAGCCGAGAAATAACTCTCCTCTTTCATCCATCGAACCATCCATCCATCCATCAATCCTTCCTGCGCATCTTTGTGTGTGGTGAGATGTTCCACTCACAGCTGCTGCGCCGACTCTGAATATACACACACACACACACACACACACACATACAGATCCAGCTGCTCGTTGCTCTCAGGAGACTCTCAGCCGTCATTTAGTCTCATCTGCTGGCCACACAGATCAACACTTTATTTTATTTTACTATCGATCACACACACACAAACACACACACACACTGCTGTTCTTACTTATACTTTGTGTATGTTAATAAATCAGCTATGACAGCAGGCAGTTAGTGTATGTGTGTGTGTGTGTGTTCCATCATATGGACGCTCTGACTGTCAGGACCACCCAGTACCGCCATGTGATGGTGGAGCCACCGGGTTCCTTTAGCTGTATAATAGTGGAGAGATATCAAGTGTTTTTAATCAAGCCGCTTGTCGTCTCACAGAATTACATGTCGTTTCTTTTATTTCATAGAAAAGGAAAAAAAGTAGAGCGGAAAATTCAGGTTGGAATAAGTTTGAATGTTGATACAAGTGAAATAATGCAAGCTGTCCTCTCCACTTGAGGATGCAGAATGAGCAGGATTAAGGTCCTGATATCAAAGTGCGGTCCAGGTTGGTACCATTACTGCGGCGGGGGTGTCAGTGTGGGCCGCTCAGTCCGCCGCTTTGGTCCAGACTGAAACACGTCCACCTCTACTGGCTGGTTTGGCAAAAGGAATAATTGCATTGTCTTCGGTGAGCCGCTGACGTTCACTCTTATTAAGTCGACATCTGTGGTTTTTCATCACATGTCTTGACAACTATTGGATGGATTAGTCATTTTTCCCCTCAGAATGAAAGTAACACCTTTTAGTGATCATGTTTAGTGACTTTTCACTGGCCCTTCCATCAGGTCAAAGTTTGTCCCATATTTTTGTTTTTGACCTGCAAAATAAAAGACGTTCCCACATCAGCCTCAGCTGTGCTCCAAACACACTGAACTTGAAAGGGTGACAGTGGTGAGCATCGGCGCGTTAGCATCCTGACTCTTGGATGTTGCCCACAGCTCCACTGTGATACAGTGCAGCCTCACACAGATGCTAACGTGGCTGCAGTTTCACACCTTGCTAATTTTGCCCAGTATTACTTTGAACATTTCGCTTTTCTTTTTTATTCTATTGTAGGTTTCTGTGTGTTCATCTTATACCAAATTCATTCACACCAAAGTTTCAGAACCTCTTACTTTAAAACACTGAAGGAAAACTTGCTCTTGCTCTTTGGCACTTTTGTGGCATCAAAGACAGCGATGCTCCTCCCTCTTCGGGTCACAGTACTTTTCCCATTAGCTGGTAGACATGATGCATTTTTATCTTTCATTCGTAGCAGATTCAGACCTTCTGTCCTACGACATGATGGAGTATTTCCACACTATGGTGTTGCTGGTTTGACATAGGGATCTGAAAGATCTGAAAATGTATCTGGTGTTTTAGTGTGAAAAGCGAAGCGTTGAGAGGAAACTGTTTATGGTTGTTGTTTCGTGTGAGTTATTTGTTTGTGGAAAGGGTGAAATGACTGGATGGTTTCATGCGGCAGTCGACTCGGTGGTTGTTTTAACCAGTTGTTGTCAGGATTCATGGAGGCAGAGCAGGGAGCTACTCTCTATCAGTGAAGTTAACCTGCTCCCCAATCTGGTGTGTCTAACATCAAACACTGTGCTGTTAGACACACACACAAACACACACACACATATTTATAAGTAATCCCGTCTCGATCCACGAGATGAGGGAACGCAGGCTGATATTTTTCATGTGTGTTTCCTTCATCAGAGCTCAGCAGGGCTTCCTTTGGATTCTTATCTGTGACAGATGAAGGAACAACTTCCTGGAGCCCACAGGTCTTGAACTTCCTTTAACTGAGTAAAAAAAAATTCAACCTGAGACTCGGACATTTCTGAAAATGAACGTATGGAACGTTGGAAAGTTAAAAGTCAATAGAGCAGGGCTCCTTCATCTCTCTGGAGCTTCATCCACAATGAAGTTATGAAGTTACTATGGACACGTCGACATGCGTCTTTGCCGTTTCTTGAGGTGTTTTCTTTGCAGTGAAATTCACCTCCTCACTTGCAAATGTTCCTCCAAAATGAATTCCCCCTCCAACAGTGTTTTGCAGAGGCGTCGTCATTGCTGCATCCCCACATGATGGTGTTGCAGCATTAGGCCTTAATATCTTCTTAATGGACCAATTTATCCTGTAAGAAACTTGTTAGAGGATGTGAAAGTAAGGTTTGAGATAAACGCATTATAGAAACACATTTTTTGACTTTGTACACATAGTTTTTCCCATTCACTTCCACAGACTTCACTTCTTGAAGCAACATCTGGTGCAGCGGTTCCCAACATGTGGGCCGGGGCCCATGGGTGGGCGGCAGTACAGTACAATCTTGGTGAAAAGATTTAATTATTAAAAAAACAGAAAAAACAAAAATATAAATAATCTTTTTAAATGTTCTAGAACAACTTTCATCATTTTCTTCTTCTTTTTTTGTTGTTTGTCGTCATGCCTTTCATTGTTCTGATAGGATGATAGTCCATGGCAAATACTGGAGCATCAATAACTGGTTAGCAACAGAAGGCATTATGGGAAAGAGAGTCAATAAATAGATGGTGAATCAAGACTTGATCTCTCCTGTCGGACAAAAGGTTGTCCTGCTTTCGGTTCAGTCCTGAATGTTTGATTGTTATCATTAAAATAATAAATAGAATATATAATATATGAAATATATAATATATAAAATAAGAGGTGCTCTGAGAACGTGTTCTTTGGCCTCCGTATTGTTAGGGGGTCGGATGTGGGCCGCCAACATTTTTTTTTGAGATTTTCAAGTGGGCCATGAGTTGGAAAAGGTTGGGAGCCACTGATCAGCTGACTGAACAGATAGGCGGAGGCGTCTGCCTCTTGATTCTCTGTCCTCACAGGTGTGGATGTGTTTGATGTGGAGTGCTGTTACTACCTTTTATTTCTACGCTCATGCCTGTGGTTTTGTTTCTGCTTCTAATGACTAAAATGTGTCCAGAACTACAAAGTGAAGTCGGCTGGGACTGAGGCATGATGGGAGTGATCAGTTCAAGATGGCACCGCAGGGAATTCTATTTTTCATTCTCTTTTCATCTGTAAAATAAATATAAATCTCTCTCTCCGTCTATCATTCACTCACTTCCTGTCTCCTCCCCTTTCTTCCTCGATGATCCCTTCTTCCTTTTCTCTCTGTTTCTCTCCATTCATCTGCACTCGCTTTCTTTTCATTGTCTTCCTCCAGCTGTATCAGCTTCAGTTTCATCCATCCCTCCTTCTTTTATTCCCACCTTCTTTTTTTTTCTTTCCCCTCTCCTTCTCTTCCTGTCTTCATCCTTTGATTCTGTTCGCTCATACTCTCTCCCTCCTCCTTCTCCTCTTCGCACTTTTCCCCTTCCTTTCCTTTTTTGGCTCTTCCTTTTCTACGCCTCCCTCAACAATACCGTCTCCATCCATCTCTTACCTTCCCTCCCGGCTTCTCTCTTCATTCATCCCATCTTTCATTCTACCCCTCCGTATCGCTCTCTCTTCCCCTCCTTTCCTCACTCATTTATGTTACATACTTGTCTCTCTAGTTTCCCTTTCCCACTAACTTCTACCTGTTTCCTTTCCTCCTCACCCCTTTCCTCCCACTTTCACTCTCTCATCCCTCTCTCGTATTCCTTTCTTCCTTCATTCCTTCCTTCATCCTACCTTTCCTGCTTTCTTTTCTTGCCTTCTCAACTTTCATTCTTCCTTCCGTCCCCTCTTGTCACCCATCTTTCATTCTCTCATTCCCTCCTTCTCCTCTTCCCTCATTACCTTCCTCCATCTCTACTTACTCATCTCCTCTGTTTGATTTCCAACTTCTTTTGTTTCCCATTAACTTCTTCCTTACCTATTTCATCCCCTTCCGCTTTCGCTTTCCTTCCTCCCTCCTTCGCTTCTTCCTTCTTTCCTCTTTGCCTTCATAATGCCCCCCCTCTTCTAACTGCGTGCAGGAAGCTGCCAGATACTGTGAGGTGTAATGTGCTGTCTGATTCCTCTCTAAGTGTTCTTAAATGATCGCTATTTATTTGTCAAGCCAAGCGTTGAACGCTAATTAAGGAAAAATGCTTTGAACTGCTTTGTGTGTGTGTGTGTGTGTGTGTGTGTGTGTGTGTGTTTGAGTGAAGTGTGTGTTATTGGGTGTTAGTGTGTGTGTGTGTGTGTTGGTGTGAAGAGCAGTTAGAAGATGGAGGAAGTTGTCCTTGGCTAGTCCCTCGCTGCTGCTGCTTTGAGTGCAACTTCAGAGGTGTGTGCGTATGTGTGTGCGTATGTGTGTGTGTGTGTGTGTGTCTGTGTGTTAATTTTGCGGTGATCTGTCCCTGCAGTTTTTCTTTCTAGCTCTGACATCACTCTACACACACACACACACACACACACACACACACACACACAAACACAGCAGCAGGTGTTTGAGAGACTCCGATGTGCTGATGTGAATGGCCGCTTTGTTTGTGTATCTGTGTTCTCACGGCGGTTCTGCGTCATGATTGGTTATCTCACTCCTCTACTTTGATAATGTAATGTCTTCTGCTGTCTCAGTCTATCACTGTAATTGTTTGTCACAACTTGCACCAAAGTGTCGGCCCAATTGTCTTTGTCACTCTGGAGAGACTCGAACCTCTAACCCCGGCGGTGTTAGTGCTTTGCTCCAGGAAAACTTTGAATTGTCTGTGGACAGAGCTGTAGAGCTGAAGGATAAACTGACACTCCTTCTTATCGTGAAGCAGTCAACCACTGACATGAAGAAGAAATAAAAAACATTTACCGTGCTGCTTTTGTCCCTTTTAAAAGGCACCTTCATCCTATCATATCCAGCAGATGGCATGAAAAATGCAACACATAATTAAAATTATCACTGTCTTGTGTTTCATTTGCCGTTATGTTCAAGTTTAGTTTCAAAAAGAAGAAGAAACTCTGCAGGAAATCTCTGCTGGAATAGACGACATGCGTGGTCCTGCTTGTATTTTATTTAAAAATGTTTTATTTTTTTTGCTTTTCTCATATTTTTGCTGCTTTCTGCCAGTCAAATGTGCATTTATTTAATTAAACAGTGTTTTATTACAAGTGACTTGAACGTGTTGTTTGAAGATGGAATGACTGTACTGACTGTACTGTAGTGTCATTTTGCAGTTTTGGCAAAGATAACTATGAAAGCCAACATACAGATGATGTTATTACTGCACTTCTTTAAAATGAATGGATTAACGGATGGACTGGATTACAGACTGGGCAGTCCCGGGCTCCAGACCATGAGGAGGGCGAGAAAGCTCAGGTAGCGGTAAAGGTAATGCTGCGTGCACCACTGTAACAACACAATGTAAACTGAAATGGTGAAGACCTTAATCTTGTAGCGGGGTCCAGGTTTCATTTTAAGGTCTTGTTGTTGTTTAAAGAGCAACTTGACACAACTTCAAATCTTTTTCTTTCTGACCTCCGGTTGTTTAACTTCTGAACAGATATAATGATGTACTCCCGGGTGTGTGTCAGTACACCGTGACACACTGCTGGGGGGTTACAGGTACAGCAGAGCACACTCTAAACTAAACAACAAAAATACTTAGTTTGCAATTTCCCTCCAAAAAAACCCATGTGAGTATTTTTTTTTTTTTTTATCATGGCAGAAATCAAACAGCATTTACAACATCAGTTCTTCTGACTGTTTTCTTATCTACCACCTTATTGGATGAGGTTTGGTTACGTTTAGTGTCAAGATTAGAGGAAAGACTGTGGTCATGGTTAAAAGAAACAAACATTGACTGTTGGTAGAAAACAAGAAACCCCATGTCAGAGTCACATACACCATCCGCATCAGTGTGTCGACTTCCAGCCACCTGTTTTCATGCACATTTTCAATTTGCACTGACACTCGACTGAGGGATGGAAAAGCTGTTGTATCGATAAAAGCAAAATGCAACAACGTGAAAAGGAAACAGACTTAAAGTCATGATGTGCAGCGTCCACTGAAACCTCTGCTTCAGCACACAAGAATAGCAGGAGATGAAAACGTCAGATCTGTGTGTGACCGTAACATTCTTCAAATGAATACACACCATGATAAAAATTTGTGCTACATTTTAAAAGGAAACCAAGCTAATGTCTCGCCTGCACCGTGACAACACAGGTCTTTGTCAGGTGAATGTAAACACAGGTTGTAACAGACAACTGATGTTTGTGTTTTTCTCATGTGAACAGTTTCGTCCACAGGACCCTTTAGTGGATCGATCCAACCCTGCTAATGGCGCCATCACTGTTTTTATCATCATTATCATTATTACTAAAAACAATTACCATGAATGCTCATATCCCCCTGCTAACCTGCACCAAAGGAGCTGTATGAATCAAGTTTCATTAGTTATTTGATGTAATATTAGTGGATCACAAAAGGATAAAAACAGTATAATGACACCATGTAATGAACATGTGCAGTGCTGATAAGGGTAGTTCAGAACCTCCATAATAGAGTGAAACCGTCACTAAAGAGTAAACCAGTGACTGTGGTGTCACACTGGAGGTGCATCATGCCTGATGTGAGATAAGTGGTTCCAGTGTTCTGACTCCGTGAGTCCACTCTTACTCCTCGTCTCGACCGCTTTTACAGTTTCTGGTAGCAGCCACAGAGCCTCACTCCCTCAGGAGTGTGTGTGTGTGTGTGTGTGTGTGTGTGTGTGTGTGTGTGTGTGTGTGTGTCAGCTGGAGTGAAGTTGGCATACAGGTGCACCACTGCCTCGCCAGCACTTCCTGGTAATTAATGACTTCTTCCTGCCTGTCTCTCTCTCTCTTTGCTTTTTCAGTCACATGAGGACAGAGGGTCGAGTGGGAGAGGAAGAAAATTAGGAGAAATGTGTGTGTGTGGGGGGTGGGGGGGCAATGATGGAAAGAGGAGTAGAGATATGTTTGTCTGCGAGATGAGGAGATGGATACCACTTCCATATCTGTGTTTTAAGTATAAAGGTGGACTCAGGATGTAGTTGGATTACCTTAGCTTAGCATTAAGACTGGAAACGGGGAAACTATCTAGCCTGCATCAGTCCAATTCAAAAATCCTCTCAAAACACTATCAACACATTTAAAGTTCATTGATCAAAATGTTGTGTCTTTGTTTAATCTAAACAAAAACAGAAATCTAAAAATGATAACATCAACATCACCATGACGATTACAACCACCACCTACATGTACATTACTCAATCTTCCATTTTTTTCTTTTGTTCTTCTCTCTATTCATCTCTCTCTCTCTTTCGAGTCCCTGTTCTCTCTCCCTCTCCTGTTTTTTTTTTTTTTTTTGGTTTCTGCCTTTTTTTTTACTCCTCTCGCTCTCTCTGTCTCTCTCTCTCTCTCTCGCTGTACATGTTTCTGTGCCTCTCTCTCTCTCTGTCTCTGGTAATCTATCTTAGTTAATATGGTCTCTGTGAGCAGCTGGGTTCCGAGGCAGAGTCAGCTCTGTGAGAAACAGACCTCTGCTTGTGTCTGTGTGCGTGAGAGAGAGACACACACACAGAAAGACAGAGACAGAAAGAAAACAAGATGATGTAGAAAGTAAAACATAAGAAGGAAACAGAGCTGGAGGGAAAGAGAAAGACGGAGTCAACCTGAGTATTCTCACAGCAGCGTGAGGCTGGAATTACAGCCTACATCTGTGAAGATGCACATACTGTAAATGTTCCTACGCAGAGCAGGGCATTATGGGTAACTGTAGGTCGCAGAGGAGCAGACGCACACACCTGAATGACACAAGAATGTAAAACCTGTCTGAGACGTCACAAGACGTCTTCTCCCTCTGTATATAAGCACAGTGTAATCCGATTACTTTTTATTCATGTTTGTCGATCGGTCCACCGCTTTGGTCCAAACTGAAATACCTCAACAACTACTGGATGGACATTCATGGTCCTGAGAGGTTGAATCCCTCTGACGTTAATGATCATATAACTCTTCTTCATTAGCCCAAACTTCGTTTATGACCAAATACTTGCAAAGCTAATGACATTTCCAACATTAACAAATGTTAGCATTCTCCCAAAGTAAACCAAGATTGTGAACATAGTATCTGCTAAATGTCAGCATGTCAACATTGTCATTATGAGAATAAAAAGGTACAGTCTCTCACTGTCTTTTTGTGAAGGCAGAAATGTATTATGATTATGATATATTTGATCATGACTGCCTTATATTTAAACTTAAGAGAGCTGAAACCTTCGGTGGTGTTAATGTAATAGAACTGCACACACCAATCAGCAAATTATGAACATTTTATTCCTGTTACTGTAAGTTTTGCCAAATAGTTAACACAGACCTATTTTATCGATTTTTGTTTGTGAGAAAGTAACCATGAACCTACTGAGTTTGCAGGTCTTATTGAGTACTCCTACCCAGCCTGTAAAAACAGATGTTAAAGCTCCCATATAGTATAAAGGCAGATGTGCATGTGTTGTTTGATTATAGATCAGGTCTAGGTTCTATATTAATACAGTGAAAGTATCAAAGCCTCAGTCAAAAGAGAAATGCACACAGCCTGTATTCAGAAAATGAGCCTTAAAACCAGCCGTCAGGACTTCTGGAACTTTGTGATGTCACAACAAAGCTGTCACCGCTCTCAGCCATGTCCCAAGCCCCGCCCACCTGGACCTACCATCCAACCTTGCAGGATTTAGTTTAGTTTAGATTTAGAGTTTTTACCTAAAAGCTGATATATTTTCATTTGCTCATTCAGAAAACAGTTCTTAAACCCACAAATATATCTTCTTGTGGATCAACACTTCAAGTAAAACACAGGGGAAGTGTAAAATATGGGACCTTTAAATTTCTCCTGTGGTACTGGAAAAAAACCCTGGTGACATCATAGTGATGTCATTGGGGTTCCTTTTACTTAAATAAATAATAGAAAGTGTATGTTGCAAAACATGGGTTTGGAGTTGGATAGATGTGGAGCATTTACCAGGCAAGAAAAGAGGCTGTTGAGTGCATCATGGGAAATGTAGGATCCAGCGTATCACAAGTCTGGATATTTAAGCATCTGCTGCTTCGATTTTGACCAGGTTCATCTCACTTTATGGAAGCGAACCACTAAATTGTTGAAATACCCCTTTATCACCTCGATGTGACTTTTGATATCCACAATAAATAAACTGAGCAAGATCGTGTGTAATGAAGTGAGATTGACGAAGACAGCGAGACAAACAGGTAAAGAGAGACAGAGAGAGACAGACGGGTATTTTGTCTCTCCTCCAGCTCGTCTAGTTGCCGGGGTGACCGGCCAGCTTGGCTCAATGCTCGAGTACTGGAAGAAAAAAAGAAAGAAAAGAACAGAAAAGAAAGAAAAGCGCCACAATCAATGAGACCCTTTTTGTTTTAGTGGGAACCCCCTTTTACCCCCTGACGACACACACACACACAAACACTGAAACACACACGGACAGAGGAACAGGATGACTGAATTGGTGTGTGATTGTGTGTGTGTGCCTTTGTGTCTGACTCCCTCTCCCTCTCTGTGTGTGTGACTGACTTTATTTAAGACAAGGGCCCTTTTGTTTTAAGCCGGAGAATGGCTCAGAGACCGCGGCTGGCCCTGTAATTGGCCTACTTAGGCCCTGTTTAGCATGAGAAAAGCCTTCCTTGGCCCGGCAGTGCCAAGCTAACTCTTGTTTTCAGCCGCAGAGAGGATGGACGCGCTGATCAGAATTCAGATTAGCCTGAAAAACATCCAAACCCCCCCCCCCCCCCCCCA
>NW_019525037.1:170085-182268 GCF_002814215.2 Seriola lalandi dorsalis | reverse complement strand
AAGCTGGGAAAAAAATCTACACTTTAACGGAGTGATGGTGGAGTCTATTTAAAGGGGGGGGGGGTCTTTTTCACCTCGTTCCTTCTTGCTAACTTTTTGTGCCACTTTAAAAAAAAAAAAAAAAAAAATGACCCTCTCCTCCATCCTTCTCCTTCTTTTATTCTGGCGCTCTCTTCTCTCCGAATCAGCCCAGACGCCACTTGTTGCTGCCGAATCATTGAACTTAATTAGGGGGACAATGTGTGAGCGGTTTGCTAAGTTTGAGCCGTAAACAGACTCACAGTTAGAGGAGGGCAAAAGCAGCAGAAAGGAGAAGTTAGACTCTGAGCTTGTGGAGCTGTGAGGTCGTCTCCACGCTGAGCAGCATGAGGTCGCTCTCATGGAGGTAAATACCATCACAACCATGGTTTCATTTATCATTATCAGCTCGGTTTGAGGTGTCTGTCTGTCTGTCTGTCTGTCTATCTATCTATCTATCTATCTATCTATCTATCTATCTATCTATCTATCTATCTATATTGTATTAACACATTGTTATGCTTTGGATTTGAAGTTATTCATTTTTGATCATTTAGATTTTTTTTTTATTTATTTTCAGTTTCAGTTGTAATGGTGTCAAGCATTATGCTCATACAAATTTGGCAGAGATGGACTTCCATATATACCTACATATCTATACTATACTAACTATTACTTACTCTTTGGGGCAGAAATACATAAACATACATACACGTGCATGCACACAAATATATATTCCATATTCATTCTTCTTCTTATACCACATTCATATTAAACGTGATGGATGGTGGCACATCTACAACTTGAGAAAGTTGTGTGACTTCAGTGTTGGTGGTGTGAACGTTTAAAATATTGTCTACTGACAATATAACCATTCATTGATCCATGGATCATTTTATTTCCTTACCTTGAATAACCATGTTTGTTCCATTTTTCAGGCACTCAATTCAATTCAATGCCATTTCATATGTAGAGTATTTGAGTATATACAGTACGTTGTAGTGGCAATTTCAACATCAATTTTGATGTAAAGAGTGTTTACAAGGCGGAAACTGGTATTTACAGTAATCCCCATATAATGTGAACCTGGTGCTCTCAACATTTCAAGCTTCACAGCTTCCATTTACATTTCAGGTCAACGTGCCTGAACTGTGCTGAAAATCACCAACATCCCAGCTGCTGTCATATATGTTCAAAACAGATTTTCACAAATCAGTGATCAGTACTCTGATTGTCTGAAATATTCTGACAATACTCAATATTCCAGATCACCCAACATTTTGACCAATTATCCTCAGCACACAGCGACACTCTCACACCCTCATATCAACACTCTGATGTTCTTCAGCAGCGCTTCACCAATGATCATCATCATCATTCCAGTTATTTTCAGCATTTGGGTTTCCATCCACAACAGCATTTCAAATGTTGTCATCATCCCAGGGATCAATAATGTCTTTAATCCTCACCATTTCATCAATATTTCAGATACTTTCCACGTTCTGACTTAATTCTAAAATACTGTCGAATTCAACTCGCCGCGGCAACTTCAGCATCCTGACTTATTTCAATATTATGGATAACGCCAATAATTACAGTTTGGATTATTGAAAATATGTTGCTCTTACTCTAATTACCTTCAATATTTTGGTGTTATTAGGTCATGTTATATACCTTTTTGAAAATAATCACCAGAGCACAAAATGTTGATAAATTCGCTGCAGAAAATAGTCCCCCAACAAGTGCACTATTTGGTCTGTTTGCTAAAAACTTCAGTGTGCAATTCCTTCATGGTCCCTGAGCAGCAAGATCACATGATTCTGCCTGATCAGTCTTAGATTAATACTCTCTCTCTCTTTTCTTTTGTCTGTGTCTCTCTACAGTCAATACTGGGTGGTGAGTTGGGTTTGGGGAGTCCGGGCGCGGCGTCGCCCACCAAGCCAGCCGGTCAGTACTACCAGCACTACAGCTCCAACCCGCGGAGGAGAACACTGCCTATGGACACCATGGGTGAGACGCCGCTAACACACACACACACACACACACACACACACACACACACACACACACACACACACACACACTAAACATTCACTATACAATGATAATGGGTGACACAAGGACGTTCACATGAACAGATCTGTCGCTAAACTGCGCCTCTACTACAACACAATAAATCTGACACTGAGTAGAAGAAGTAACTCCGGCTTTCTGACCCTGTCTTTTGAATATCTTGACCTCACTGAGGAGAGAGTAGAATAATCATGTGAATGTGAGTTTGACTTAATACAATTTTTGTTGACTACATTATAAAGTTGAATACATAGAAATAATTGAAGTTTTTAAATTAAAGATTTAACCATGGACACTCAGTTGTCTTGCAATAAACCCAGAAGATGATAATGCTCATTTTCATTGACACTCAGGGTGATCAAAATATTAGAAACACCTCTAATATAATAACATAATACAATTCAGCCTGCAAAATAAACAAAAAGAGTGCAGCAATTATTGTCATTATTGATTTGAAAAATGAATTTGAACCTACATGAAGGTAGGATCTATTGCAGGGTTTGGCTAGCTGGACCTGATGTACTGGGCAACTGTGGGGCAGTTAACTGCTAACAGGACCAGGAACATGAGGACTGTTATTACCTGCAGTATAACGTGGCTTGAGAAGCCAACTTCGTTTGCGGTGTGCCGTTATATAATTTTAATGAACACCTGTCAGCAAATTAGAAACCAGAGGCGTTGGTGAATGTGTTGTAATATGAAGTAAATCTTCTTCCTCTGATAATGTTTCCCTCAGAAACATTATCTTTCTTCCAACAGCCCTTCTCTGTGCTGCTGACAAAATGAAATGATTTACAGAAAAACAACATAGTTTTGTTTTTATATGATACAGTCAAGCAGGATGTTGCTAATGAGAATGTTTACAGAAGATTTCAATCAAAGACACATTTAGTTGTTTACTCAGTGATTTTACTTGCTAAACATGTTCCTACATGCTGCAGAAATGTATCTCAACAAGTCAATTTCAGTATTTAATTTTCAAATTGTACAAAAAATTAGAACAAAAAAAAAAAGGATTTTTGTTTTTGATCTCATTGTTGTCATGTTTCATGTTATATTACATTCATTTAGCAAATGCTACACAGTGTTAGCATGTGTAATGATGAGGTCTGAGCGCGAGTTTTCAGCATTTTTTCAGTCTCTTAATAAACATTATAAACAAATCAGAGCTATTTTTTCCCCTTGATTATAATAACACTGATGATCCACCTTGTATTGTTGTGTTTCAACATACACACTCGTTTGATTTATAAACTTCCTTTTTTTACATTCAGTCTAAATTAGTAAATAAAAAAGACTCTTTAAGATGTTTTTTTTTTTATTATTATTATTTCAGTCATTTTGCATTGTGATTGTCTAAAGCTTGATGTTTTGCTGCATAGAAAAACGGCACCTATCTGAGCGATCTGAAACCAAATATGAAAATACATCCTGACGTTCAGATCATGAGAGAATAGAAGAGATTTTTTTAGGTTTTGAGGCCCATCTCTACCAAGACAATACTACCAATACTTCCTTATCCGCAAGCCCAATATTTTTAGTGCGACACTACATATCTCTCCTAAAAGCAGCTGAAATAAAGCAGCACGTTAGTGTGAATTAGATCATTGTCTGTCTTCATTCAGACTTCTGTGTCCAAATGCAAACTCCTTTTGTGGCTGCGGTGAAACCCCAGTCCACAGTCGCCGTGTGTCGTCTGAAACATGGCCGTGTAGAAGGCCGAACATTGTGAGTGCGTGTCCATGTGACTGTGTGACACCATCCTGTTTGTGTGTGTGTGTGTGTGTGTGTGTGCGTGTGTGTGTGTGTGTGTGTGTGTGTTTTCAAAGGGAAGTTAAAGAAAATAAAATACAGGGAAGTCTTTTAAAAAGCAGGACAATAGTGACTGCCATGTAGCCTTGGTAGCGTTAGCCTTGAGAGGACACAAACACAGACACACACACACACACAACAACTCAGGGGCCATTTTCAACCCCCTCCCCCCCAAAAAAATGCTCTTTCATTTTTCCATCAAAGTCTCACCTTCCCAGTTAATAGACCGCTCCCACTCCCCTTGAGCAAAACCCTGAAAAATAATATAAACATGTCAAAAGCTGCCCTCCTTCCTTTTATCAAAGCAAGAAAAGAAAAAATCAGCCCTGTCCTTTTTGTGTTCTGTCTTTATTTTCTGCATCTTATTGTGTCGCGTTTTTCGCAGTGAAAGCTTTCTTTGTAAATATATTGGGGGGGGGGGGGGTCCTTGCTTTTTCCTCTTTAGGTGATCGATTAAATTCAACAAATCAACCCAGAACATCCTTTAAAATGACAAATAAAAGGCCTGTTAAACCCTCATGTATTGTTTTGTTGCTTTTTTTCCTCTCTTTCAGAAATTCACACAAAAAAAGTGCGGAAGGTCCCTCCCGGCTTGCCGTCCTCAGTAAGTGATAACATGCCTTTTTTTTTCTTCTTTTCTTTTTTATTTGCGAGGTATTATCGCCGCTTCAAGTGTGTGTCGCTGGAGAAAAGGCTCCTGTATGTTTGGAATCACTTAGCTGGTTCTGTAGCAGAAAAAAAAACCAAACCAAACCAAAAAAAAAAAAAAAACCACATGAAGTTGTGGAAAAAAGGCAAATTGCAGACGTTGCCTGGTTTTGTGGAAGATGAAGATGATGATGGTGTCGCAGGCGAGCTGGACACAAACAGCTGTCGGCTTTGTGTCGTCGGTTCAGCTGGAACAGTTTCATGCCAGAATAAATAATCCAACATTAAGAAAAATGATATACACATCTTTTATTTTCTGATGACAAACTGCAGATATTTAATAGAACTGAAAGAGAATATCTATATAATCAGATTAATATTATGACTAAACAGTCTTTGTTTAAAGTCCTTGTTTGCTTTTTTATTGATTGATTCATCCATTTATCAGTGAGTGCGTTGGATCTGTCTTTTTGCAGCATGTTTGAGAGGAAAATTGTCCTGAGAAAACATTTGTAGGAAAAGAAAAGAAGTGCAAACGCTGCCTGGTGTTTGGGAATTTATGTGGAGAGGAAGATGGCGATGCTGTCGGAGGCGAGCTGGACTCAAACAGCTGCTGGTTCCAAGTTTCACCCCAGACCAAATAATCCAACCTTTTATAAACAAAGACTCTAAATAAAAAATGAGACATAATGAACTAAAAACATCTATTTTAACTTCACATCCTCTTGTTTAGGATTTTTAAACAGTACACAGATATTAGTAAATGGTTTATGAAACATTAAGATGGTGCATCCAGATATAAAGACATTTTAACGTGTTTATTAATGTAGGTTATTGTATTTGTCAGCAATGACAACTTCTCCTATGAGGACGTACAGTATTATTACAACTGTGTTTTACTGTATTGTCACCAGCCTCCACTTATTGGAGTCTACAGCAGCAGTTATAGTTGATAAGAAAAATAAAAAAAACATGTTAAAAACACTTATTTCAACATTATGATATGTTATAAACCATAATATTACACGTTTATATACAGGAAATGCTAAATAGGCAAACTGTCACCAGCTGCTGGTCTCGGCTGCTGGGTGGAGAACCGTAGTCTCAGGCTCATCCTCAGTTTTTGTCAGTTCAAGGAGGAAGATCCAGGAGCATTAGTCCACCAAATAACAAAACTACGGCAAGAACAATGAGTCAATTAAAAAGAAAAATAATCGCTGATCTTTTAAGGGATTTACCACAACAAACCCAGAACGCCTGCTTGTTCCATCCACAGAAATGTGCTGCTCTTATATCACTGAGTGTTGGTCAGAAAAAAGACATCACTTTGGGGTTTAGAGCATTAAATGGACGTATTTCACTGTTTTCTGAGCAGCAGAACGTCTGCTGATGTTTCACGTATTTGACTTTGTGTTTCCTGGTTCTGGACCGGTCTGCAGTTCTGCCTGAACGCTGGCTTTCTCTGTTTCTTTAGGAATGATGCGCTCTGTTGCTTTTCACATTTTTCATGTTCAAATCACTTTTAACTACAAGCTTACTTTGGTCTGATGTTGCTCCTGCTGAAATGAATTGGACAGTCGGTTACTTGGTGAATATTTTGTTAGATTAATGAAGGGGTAACGAATCCAGTGAAAAATTCCCAGCTTCTCATCTGTGATGATTTTCTCTTCTTCTCTGTTTCATTTGACGCTCCGTGGAATCTATATTTGGGTTGGCGGCTGTACTTCTAAACAAGTAGAGGATGTGCTTATGTCTTTATAATGGAGATAATGCGTAGCAGCAGATCTGGTGGTCATTATATGTATTTCAGTTTTTTGACTTTAAGCTGTTTTACACGTGGAGAGTTTTTGCGCTCACGCTGACCTCATTAATGGCCAGTTAACGGCTGAATGTACAGTGTGTCAGCCACGTCTCTGGCCCGGCAGGAGTCCGCCTTTCTGTGGCCTCGGCCCGCTTTGTCCCGCTTCCTCCCCTCTGTCCTCGGCCTGTCTGTGTCTACATCAGCCTCACCGGGGGGGAGAGAGGGAGGGAGGGAGGGAGGGGGCGAGTTGGTAGAAGAGAAAGCGAGAGAGGTGAGGAGAGATGTTAAAAACAAAAAAAAACAGAAAGAGCGGGGAGTAAGACGTGTGGTTCGTTTGACAGGTCGCTGTTGTTGTTTTTCATCTTTTGTGTGTGTGAGAAGTGGAAGAGATGTTTCCTGTGGAGAGAAGAGACAATACGCACTGTTACCTTACTTCAGTATGAAATATACATTCTCCAGCTGGAAGGAAACTAATATATTATAGTGTCCTGCTCCTTGACTTGCTACTTTTTACTCTGCTACATCATCTAATGGCTGGAGCGAGTGGAGGGTGAAGCCTTTCAGCCTTTCACTCACTTCCAACTTTGATCTTAGAAATCACATGTAGGCTTCTACATGGAAACACACTCTCTGTAAGGAAATATCAATGGCAATTTTTTTTTTTTCTTTAAAGTGCCACATTTTTGTAACACAGAAGGGGTGTGGAGGGGGGTGGTGCTTATACAAAGACGTCAGGCTTCACATTGTGTGTGTGTGTTTAGATTTAGGCAACAAACACTGGTGAAGATCGTAGTTTCTGTTTCGAGTCGGCATCGACTCTTTTTTCATCATCGTTTGACTAAAACCACCATTTCCCCTCAACCTTGAGTTCACTGACATGTTGGAAAGAGATAGTAAAACTAATGAAAGATATTGTCAGTCAAGTGTTTCGAGACATGTTCACTATCATGCTGATAAAAAAAAAAATTAAAAAAAACACCATCCAGGTGGCATTGCTTTCTTTGCTGCAACTAATTATTGGTACACGAGTGTGATTTCTTTTCAAACCCATTTTGATTATTGGTTTCTTGAGGTCATGTCAATCAGTACAGCGGTGAGATTTATTCAGAAGAGAGGAGGCGCTGAACCTCTCTTGTGATTGGCTGACTGTTTCTGAGTGATCAAATAAAAATATAGCAGATTTCAGCTAAACACTCAGAGGAAAACCAAATCCTGCAAGGTTGGATGGTGGGTCCAGGTGGGCGGGGCTTAGGGAATGGCTGTGTGGTGACTGGTTCATCGTGACATCACAAAGTTGCAGAAGTCCTGACGGCTGGTTTTAAGGCTCAGTTTCTGAATACAGGCTGTGTGCATTTCTCTGTGGACTGAGGCTTTGATACTTTCACAGTATTAATATAGAACCTAGACCTGATCTATAATCAAACAACACATGGACATCTGCCTTTATACTCTATGGGACCTTTAACACACAAGCCATCCAGGAACATGCTCGCTCTAGTCACTCACAATAGCTCCCTCTCGCTCTCTGTGCCCTTTACTCCTCCAGTGGTTTTGTTTCCATCATTTTTCGATCAATGAAGAAGGTAAAATGTCCTTGGGTCTAACTGTTAGTAAACAGGACAAGAACAATAACTTCACACATTTATTCAATAGACATACTTGACCACTGACTCATAACTGCCTGCCAGCCGTGTCTGTTTTGTTGGAGCAGTTAATTCTATGACAGAGGACGTTCAATTAAAAGTGCGACTAGTTAGAATCCAGTAATTGTGTGATTCCCTCGAGTTCAATGGATTCAGCTATAAAACCTTGATTAAATGCCGGTGTGACCAGGGCTTGACATCTTCCTCTCTGAAGAAGAATAATACAACTGTCTTTTGTGTTGGTTATAGGCTGGTTTTTGATTTCTCACATTTTCTTGCACCTCGGTGACGCAAACTTGTGCTGCTCAGTCTTTGGGAAATTTTTTACTTAAATTTGTTTACGATGGTGGATGGGAGGAAGGAGCTGGGACACAGCGACCACCTCCACACCCCGGTGTCTGGTGTCAGAGTCCTGACCGCCTCCCTCTGACTCCTGTGCTGCAGAACGTCACACCTCTCTCTGGCCGGCTGACCAGCGTGCAGTCACGTGATCCTTCATGTGTGTGTGAGGCTCTGAGCCGCCTCGGCTCTCCGCTGTAACCCTCTGCGTTTCCACCTCTGTGATGTGAGTAATCCTCCCTGCTTCCTCCCGTTCGCATCAAGAGAAAAAAGGAACGAGGAGACGACCTGCTCCCTGTGAAATCGAGAAGCGGTGCGACTGCAGAAAAATTAATTCAGTGCTCAGATATGACAGCGAGCAGGAAGTGAACCGAGAGTGTTAAGGTTTTAGATTTGTTCCATTTTAAGTGTAGATGTCTCTGAACAGCAGCAGCCTAGGTCCTGTGGTGCCATGAGTCAGCTTCAGCATGATGGAGGCCCTGTTTGGAGCTGTGGCTTTTATTCTGAAAGAGCATCAGATTGCTGACAGGTGTTCATTTTCATAATCGCTTCTGTTTTTGGTTTTACTTTTATTTCAGGGTTTTTAGTCGGGGAAGAGGAGCTCTGAACTTTGTTTCCTGAGGACCAAATGACTAAAAAAACACTTTTAGAACTAGACACCAGAACTTACAATATAAACAGCAACCCTATCTCTTCTTCATGTTTTCCTCTGTATCCAGCCACTGTTGTTTGTACAAGCGGGGTTATAGTACAAGCAAACAGGAACTGCTAGAAGCTGATTCAGTCCCCTTGTGGAGAACAATACTGACTATATTCATCTCAAATGGAAAAACAAAAAGACAAACATTTATCTACTTTATATTATTTTGACATTACAAAGGCTCAGAATGTCCCGTCAGCACACACACTCTCCTCTGTCTGCTCATATATGTCTGATGTGTTGTGACCTATAATATTTAATATATATCTAATATAATATATTTATAAATGGTTTACAATTAGGTTATTTGTTTGGTTGTTAACACTTTATAAAGCATAGATAAACAATAATAAACAAGTTATAACACAGTTGTCATACTTCTGCAGGCTCACTATTTGGCAAGATGAAGAAAATGCTTTCTACTCATTAATCTTACTAATGAGTTACTACCATTTATAAAAAAGTAAAAGGGAGCCTAACAGTAACTCATTAATAAATGATGATATACAACAAGGCCAAGGCCTTAGAGGATGAATTTGGTCATAATTTGATCTGCCACATGAAACTGTTAAGATGCTGACGGTGGATCGGTGGACAGCTCAGTCACTAATGAGATATGAGGCTGAACAGTACAGATACATGTGGGCTCACTATTTGGCAAGCAACAGGTTATCCAACGTGTTAATGGTTTAATAAAGTAGTTATAAACCTAAATCCTTTCTAAGAATAGTCTTATTATAAGGTGGTACCAATATATCTAAATAAACCAAACTGTGTGTGTGTGTGTGTGTGTGTGTGTGCGTTTGTGTGTGTGTGTGTGTGTGTGTGTGCGTGTGTGTGCGTGTGTGTGGACAGTTGTATGATGTTTTAAGTAAATAATAGATTAGTTTGATGAACTCTAAGAATGGCCGCAGTGTTTGATCGTGGTTGTGTTTGACATCAATAGAAACAAACAGAGGATATTGATTATTTGTCTTGTGTGAACAAAAGCTCACATATGAAACTCGGTGTCGTGCCTCGCTGGAGGGAAAGAACATGTAACGAACGTGTGACCGTGTCAGCTGCTTGTTTTTAACTCTGATCAGACCCACAGTCTGATCAGAGTTCTGTAAGTTTTCCATCTGTCTTTTAAAGCTCAGCCTTCATGTGTCTGTTTGGACATTCCTGCTCCTCTCGGATTTTTTTTTTTTTTTTTTTTTTTTTTTGGATGGTCCGGCCTCCAAACCTGCTTCCAACATTGACGACGATGAGGCTGAAGTGTGTTTTCATTCCTGCCTCCAGCAGCCGACAGAGCTGTTAGTCGTCGTCCTTTTTCTCCTCTCCTCAGTGCAGAATCCTGAACTCTCAAACCGTTTGATGAGGGGTTTTCTTTTTTTGCTTTGTTTTTCTTGAGGTTTATATTTTTAGGAAGACATTGGAGGATTTCTTTTTCTGGTGTCTTCAGAAACCATTTTACGTGTGTTAATTCTGCAGGATGCAGTTGTGTAAGTTAAACATGAGTTAAGCTGATTGAAATCCTTTTGTTTATAGGAAACATTAGAAATGTACAGTAGTTCTGATCGACTGATTTACTGAGTGATTACATCATCATCTGAAGCTTTGATTGGAAATTTTATCTGATATTGATCTAACTGGTCAATGCTGGTGATTCACTATTTCTGGCTAATTTATCCTGATTTCAACAGATTCTCTGTTGTTTGTCGTCACTTTACATGTTAAATGTAAAAAACCTTCATTTTCTGATTTATCCTCTCCATCATAGTTTTGTTCCTTTTCTCTGCTTCATTTGTAGCCTGTTCATATTAGCAGTGGTATTATTATAGCTTTATATAAAATAGCTTAATGGCAGTCACATTAAAACACACTGGATAATTTAACAAACATCACATTAATGCTGTTTACTGTATTTTTTTTTATATGAATGAGTGAACGCTATTGGTTAAAATGTAGAATACCTATTAAGTCATTATACGTACATGAAGTATTAATTCAGTGTTTTCAACATGTACAGTTTGTGTAGCTTTAATATGTATTTTGATATGACAGATCTTAATATTGTTTTTAATTTTATTAATGGATATAACAGTTTAAGAGTGTGTTTCCATATAGAATGATGTGATTTGCATTTAACAGTACAGGCTGTGTGAGTATTTATTATTAGTTTTATTACTTTTATTAGTAGTAGTAGTAATATATAGTATTTAGACTGTATGAGTATTTAGTATTAGTGTTATAATTATTAGTATAGTAGTACTAGTATATAGTATTTAGGCTGTGTGGGTATTTGATGGACATTAGAACAACGCTGTTAGAGTAAATATATATTTTTTTTTTTAAATATTTTTTAAATTCAAAGAAAAGCTACAAAACATCACAGGGTCAAAGGTCATCAGGATGATCTGCGCTTAATCTCATTTTAATAAATACACAGGGTATTTACGAAGAGTGTGTGTTGATGACACTTTTCATTGGATTTGTGGAAACAACGACAACTACAATAACACACACCGTGACCTGCAGTCTGCACCAATTTAAAACAGACACACGATAAAAGCCAGACTGACGTGTTGAATTTAAGGAAAGCTGCGGAGAGAGCTGAACAAAATCAAAGAAGAAGAAATATCACGGAAAACAGTAACATGTGTATATGAAGGAGAATTTTTCTCTTACTGCTGTTTGAATGATGACGGTGGACGTCACTGATTCACTGGTTATCAGACACACTGAGCTCCTACAGAGCCTCTCATGTTTTATACTGAATGTAAGTGCAGACATGAAGTAACACACACACACACACACACACACACACACACACTCTCTCTCTCTCTCTCTCTCTCTCTCTCTCTCTCTCTGCCCAGCCTGCACCTGCTCTGAGTACAAACACAGCTTCACATAGGAATGCCTGTAATGTAAGTGTGTGTGTGTGTGTGTGTGTGTGTGTGTGTCTGTGTCTGTGTGTTTGTGTGTGTGTGTGTGTGTGTGTGTGTGTGTGTGGGTGGGTCAGTGTGAGTGTGCACGGTTCTATGGCAACACAAAGAGGCCAAAAACAAAAGTTCTCTTTGTGAGAATACTGGCTTTGCGTAAACAGCACACACACACACACACACACACACACACACGTTTTTATATCATGATTCTCATTTAGCACA
>NW_019525037.1:147903-170065 GCF_002814215.2 Seriola lalandi dorsalis | reverse complement strand
GAGTACAAACACAGCTTCACATAGGAATGTCTGTGTGTTTGTGTGTGTGTGTGTGTGTGTGTGTGTGTGTGGGTGGGTCAGTGTGAGTGTGCACGGTTCTATGGCAACACAAAGAGGCCAAAAACAAAAGTTCTCTTTGTGAGAATACTGGCTTTGCGTAAACAGCACACACACACACACACACACGTTTTTATATCCAAACACACAAGGCCAATATGACGCTGCGCAGGTCCGAGTTTACCAAATGAAAGTGGAATCCACCAGTTACTGTGTTTTTTGGTAGCGAATTTCCTCTTTGTGTTTCCCTTCACTGAGCCACAGCACAGGGCTTTGTGCTTTGAGTTCGAGGACAGACAGTAAACCTGCACATCACCACCGGGATGGAGATACACGCTTGATTTGGCTACATGAATCTGCTGAAGGCTCGTGTTTGCTTTGGCTACATTTGTGCATTTTTGCAAAATGTCCTCATTCTCCAAAAATCTGCAGTTCTCAAATGTTTTCACAGTCACGAAGGGAGGAAGCTGCAGTGTCGAGATTTGAAACGGTTTCTACCTCGTGTCCTTTGTGCCGCCGTTCATTCCGCGCTTCGTGTCACGGATGCCGTGACACGTTAGCCGTGCTGAAGCTGCAGTAAATAAATTGTTGCCACTGGGGGCAGAAGCAGCAGCCTCACAACATTTGACTCGTTACGTCCTCCCGCGCTTTCTCCGCCAACTTTGAGTCGTCGTCGTAGAGGCTTTTCGCTCGATGTTTGAACCATTTTAATGTGTTTTGTTTTGCTGCACATTTCTATCATAAAGAATACGAACACACTGATTTCTGATTTACACATTTTGTGATAGATTTAGATTTCATGTGTCATTTTTTTAATGCGTTTTTCACTTGGCTTCCTTGTTGCTGCGTTGCTGCCGTCCCATATGCTCCAGCGTATGAACACACTTCATTTAAGGCAAAAAGTCTTGTCTGCTTGCTTTCATCTCTGTTTCACATCCACTGCAGACGATAGGTCTTTTTTTTTTTTTTTTAATGAATTCATTTCTCTTTTTTCCCCTCCTTCTCGTCTCCCTGCGCTGTAAGTTTGTTATTGTTATTTGTCAAATTTAGTTTGCTGAGTTGATGATTTACTTTGAGAAACAATTAAACGTCACTTGAGAGGAGAGCGTGGGACATCTTTGTAATCAAAAGGAAATTAGGCATCAGTTGCTAACATTAGCAAGTTGCAGAGTGTCGTCTCACTCTTGTTTTTCTTTGTTGGTGTTTGGGAGTATAACAGCTTTTTTTTTTTTTTTTTTTTTAGATATCATTGTTTGAGATAATTTGTTGTTGGGGCTGATAGAGTCTCCGGCTCGTCCTCGGGGCTTTGCTAATGCTGACTGAATAAACAACACACACACATATACGTCAAGATTATCTCCAAAAATTGCCATAATGAAAGCATGGAAACGAAGCCATTAAAGGAAATACAAATGCAATGATATATATGTTTCATCATGAGTTTGTTTAATGTTTACCGCTAGTTTAATGCTCATTTCTTTTTCTTTTATTTCCACCTGCACACACACACACACACACACACACACACACACACACAAACAGTCTCTCTCTCTCTCACTCACTCTCATGGTGACACTGGTTTGTGAATGTGACTGATTGAACTCAGGAAGGATTCACATGTGAAGGTGTATAAAAGTGAAATGATTCAACGACGCAGTTTAGAAGTAGCTGAAGAAAAACTTTAATCTACAGGAAACTGCTTGTACACCATTAAACTGGATTAAATAAAGTAGGCCGATTGATCTCTTAAACATTGTAATATCGTCTGGATCATCTTTTGTTTTAGAGTTTGTGTCATTTGGCACTAAAAGTGATATAACTTAATCTGATTGAACATGAACCTATCCTGCCTAAACGCATCAACAGAATATAATCAATTTCCTTATCAAATTTCAAATGTATGATATTTACAGTGTCCGTTATCAGTGACGGATTTAAGAAAAATATTAGTTTTAATTCTTCAAAAAACTAGAAGAAAGAAATACAATAAATTGTGACTTTTCGTGAATAATTCAGTTCATCACAGTCAAATATGTGAAGCTTTTTTCTCCTTAATCAAAAGAAAATCCACCGAGAGAAAAGCTGAAAAAATAATGCTCATCCCTGTTTAAGTAGTGAAATCTCACCATTATATCAGTGACTGACTGGATGGTTTTTTGACTTATGTGTGATTTGTGATTTCCAAAATGACACATATCAGTTTGGGGACATACATGTACATTCGCTGACATTTCTCCTTCAGAATCCAGACTTCACAAGTGTTTACAAGTTTCCCACTTTGCTTTAAAATGTTTCAACAATTTGCTAAATGCCTTTAACAGAAATGTAATAATTTATTATCTTTAACAAATGACTGTTTCAGTTACTTTGCTCACAAAATATTCTGGAAAGAAAACATAAACTTTACAGGATCCAAGTTGTAAAAAAAAAAAATGCCTGAAAAATGCAACATTCTCCGCTGGTTTCTTCCTCCAAATTCAACATAATTCTTAATTTCTGTAAATAATTTATCATCATCTCTAACTCACAGAGAAAACATTGTGTTAAAGTATCCAAAGCTACAGTGAGACTTGATTTTCAAAATGCCAAACAACCATAAAATCACAGTTTTACCTGAAGCTCATCATTTACTACTTTAGTTTTCATTTAGAGGATCCAGAGTGTGAAGAGCCTGAGATCATCCTCAGCTCCCTACACCAGCACCAGCACCAGCACCAGCACCAGCATCCTGCGGTGTCTTTTAAAAACTTTTTTTTTTAAGGTCTAAGACGCATTGAAGGTGAAATATTTTCAAACCCTGAGCCGATTAAATCCTCTCAGCGATCTGACCGGGGCGATCTGCTCCCATCTCTGGCTATTTCCTGCTCTCTCTCTCTCTCTCTCTCTCTCTCTCTCTCTCTCTCTCTCTCTCTCCCTCTCTCTCTCCCTCTCTGTCCTCGGCTCAGATGTGGTTTTGTTTAAAGTCGACAGCGTTAATTAAATTAAGCCAGGTCTTGCAGAAGGCACAGTAGGAGAGCCGGCAGTCCCCCGGTAGGCCGTGGGTGGAGGAGGGACGGGGGGGTGGGGGAGTGCGGGGTTTGGAGGGTTGTGGTGGGGGGTCCAGGGAAGCGGTTTGGTGAGCCATACTGCCCCCTTCAGGCGGCCCCGGGTACCACAGAGGAGCCACAGACCCTACCAGTTCCCCACAGTGGGGCTGTGTTCGTGCTCCCCGCACAGTGAAGGCCACAGAGACGATGCAGGAATTTCATGAAGTCTTCTGCTGAATTCTCTTTAAATGTAGATATACAGGTTTATCATATATATATTGCAGACCAAGCTCTTAATAAGGTGCACTTTTTATGTTGGTTGATTTTTTTTTAGCCAAAAGTATGCAGACACCCTCAAAATTTCAGCCATATATAATAGTTGGATGTGCCATTTAGAAAACAGTTATTAATCTGCTGCTGCGACAGCCTCAACCTCAGCTTCCCTGGTTTCAGCCTGAATGTGTCATTGTTGAATGTGGCTTTGCACCAGTTCAGCTTCAGTTCAGCCCGGCTGGCAGACTGCACTCCGGTTCATCCCAAAGGTGCTGAGTGGGGTTGAAGTCAGGACTCTGTGCAGTCCAGTCAGGTTTTTCCACACCGCCGAGTGGGGAAACCAGTTCTTTATGGGATTGGCTTCGTGCACGGGGGCACAGTCGTGTTGAACAGGAAAGGCTCTTCCCTAAACAAAGTTGGAAACACTTTTTGTCTAAAACGTCAGTGTGTGCTGTTGCAGAAAGATTTCCATTCATTCATTAGAATTAAGGGGCCTAAAACAAACCATGACAAACATCCCCAGTATGTGGACGCCTCTGTCAGTATATATGTTATTACATAGTATTTAAATCAGAGATGGAAACAAACCTCGAACAGTATCAGAAACTTCAATGAAGTAGCAGTCTGCGTGTTTACACTTGGCATTTTGATCAGTGACTTTACGTTGAATGAAAAATAAATGATTGCTATTTTTGCCTGTAGGTGTGAATGTGAGCGCGCTGCTTGTTTGTCTCTGTAAGTCAGCCCTGTGAAAGACTGGCGACCTGTCTAACCCCCCCACGACTCTTTAATGATAAGCGGTATGGATAATGAATGAATGGATGTTTTGGTGCTGTTTTGTTTCCTACAAATGAAATACACACACGCAGTGGTAAATAATAAAAAATACAAAAATAATACAGATGGAGGACTTGTTGTCATGTGCATCAATTTCTTTCTTTTATTATTGTGGAACATAATCATGTCGATGATAGAATAAGAATGATAGAAATGAAAGAAATGATAAAAATAAGAGAAATAAAGATTCATTTTGTTTTAAACCAGAATGTGCTGGTTTAGGAAAGGAAAGGAATAAAGGAAAGGAATAAAAATACATAAAAAAATACATTTGGAAAAGTAACTTCATGGTATGTATTTATGTCATTGTCAAACTGACTTCAGTTGTATATAAATGACCATCTGAAAAACAGAAATACACAACGATCTTTTCTCCTCATGTGTGAAGTGATACTGAATAGGAAGTGTGTGTGTGTGTGTGTGTGTGTGTGTGTGTGTGTGTGTGTGTGTGTGTGTGTGTGTGTTATCGTGCTGCCCAAATTAGCGGTGTTGTACTGGACCTTGGCAGAAGATGAAATGAGAAAGAGGCTGCAGGGAATGATGACAGGGATACTATACTGTGCTTCATATGATTCCTACAAATTACCATTTGCTTAATTAGTAAAAATATGGATTATAACTGTAATCTCCTAATACCTCAGAAGTGGCTCGATGCTTCATGCTACAGGTGACAAGTGAAACCAACCTACTGACATGCAAACATGTAGGAAGAGTAAAACACTATTTTAGTAGCCGTTCATATAAAAACTTAAATATTATTCTGACATGAAACAATAATATTCAGTAAAGAAAAAGCAGCATCTTGAGTTTATGGGGTTGTTACCCTGCAGCTTCAGTGTTTATACTGAAGAAACCCAGAGAGCAGCTTTAGTAAAGGATGGCCTCATGGTTTAACTGCCACACACACACAAACATACACACACACACACACACACACACACTGACAGACAGCTGTGTGGATGCTTCAATGGCTCATTCCACTTCAAAAAGCTACAAAAATGCCTTAAAAAATATCTGTTGATCTTTTTCACTTTTATAAATAAACTTTGTTTTTATAACTGCTTCTAACACACAATGTATCTAAAACACACACACACACACACACACACAACATGTCTCTAAGTGTGTGTAAGCGACTGTATGTGCGTGTGTGCATATAAACTATTTACTTGGCTCTCGGCCCCAAAATGTCCCACATTGCTGCACCACGGCCGCCATTTTGTGTCAGATGGGAAACTGCTAATTGAATTACAAGGCATCCGTTTGTGTGTAAGTGAGTGTTTGTGTACATGCGTGCGTGTGCACATGTTGTTTGTGCAGAGCCTCTTTTCCCTAAAGAGAGCTTTTGTTTGACACAAAACTAGACCTTTCACAGAATGTACACAGTATATGCATACACAGATATAGCTTACATAGGCTATAGGCCTACAGTATGTAGACAGATACATGCAGAGAGGCGCTCATTGGACGTGATAATGTGTTAGTTTACTTCTGAAGACATTTAGTTCATTAAATGTAAATTAAATTAAAGCGCTTTTAAAAGATTCTAACCCAACTATGAATAAATATTTTAAGGTCCCATATAGTGTAAAGGTAGATGTCCATGTGTTGTCTGATTATAAAGCAGGTTTAGGTTCTATATTAATACTGCAAAAGTATCAAAGTCCACAGAGAAATTCACACAGCCTGTGTTCAGAAACTGAGACTTCTGGAACTTTGTGATGTCACAACAAAGGAGTCATGCCCCAAGCCCCGCCCACCTGTGATTTCCTCTTACATTTATTCCACTAGGTGTGTTGTAGCTATTTACCTTAGGTTAATGGGCAATGTGGTGCAAGGGCTGTTAGAATTGTGTCTTAAACTCAACGGTAGTTACATTAAACTAAAAGAATTTCAATATTTCCAGCAGATTCAATTTTTTTTTTTAAATGTGGTTTCACTTTATGTTATATGTAATAGTACATATTTGTCAAAAAATATTTAACACCATGAAATATCTAATTTAGGCCTAATTTTCACTAATCTGGTGAAACTATTTTGCAACACCTGTGCACACTTGCTACATGAAGTTGGCTTGTCTGTTCAACAATCTGACAAACACATTTAGCTTTAGCTTCCGACCCGTTAGCCGCTGTTGGATGTGTATGCTAGCCCCAAGAATATGTAAGCATTTGCCCTGTTTGCTTTTGTAGGTATGGTGACATTGTTGTTATGCTAGCTGGCTCTCTGTTAGCTTAGCATGCTGCACTGATGGCTTCCTGTTCACCCTGTTAACTGACAGAGCTAGTGAGGCAAGATTTTTAATCATTTATACTCCCCCACAGGCCACTCTAACAAACTGGTGTAGACACGTCCTTGCCAAGTTGGCCAGTTAGCTGTTGATACCCGCCATCTGACCTTTACTTCAATAAAGGATTTGAGTTTTCCTTTCGCGACTGCCTCAGGGCTTCAAAGGTTCCTTGTCAATGAAATGACCTCAGCCTAAAGATGTCTGCTGCCTTTCAGTCCTTGTGAGGACATTTGGCTTCTACAAAGACCTCTCTCTCTTTCACACACATAGACACACACACACACACACACAATGAATGCCTGCTGCAGATGTGAATGTTCCCTTGTGCATTCCTGAGCCCAAATATTTGGCTGCAGAAACAGGCAGCAGAGAGCGACACTCTTTTTCTCCAAGGCTACGATGAATATCACATGCTGTCTTTCTCTCTCTCTCTCTCACTCTCTCTCTCTCTCACACACACACACACACACACGGCCTGTACTTGTGACAAAAATGCTTTAAGTTGTTGATAATGTGTTAAATATTTCTCAGTTGTCTTTCTCAGCTTCACCAAAATGTCAAACTCAGCCCTGCTTTCATTCCCCCCCTTTAAGTTTTCCCCCTTTAATATTGTTTTTTTCTGCTCATAAGATTTCACAGCTTTATACAAGAATTGCAAAATGAAACTCAGATCAGATTCACTTCAAGTGAAGATGACAATCCTCCATACTGAAATGTAATGCATCTAACGTGTCAAAGTGATAACTGGATGTACATTATTTTAGAGCTAATTGCTCTGTGATCTTAACATGACAAGCTATCAAAACCATTTTGTTTACCAGTGCTTATCAAGCAGCTCCTGCATCTTGATGAGTTTTTAAGCCTTGAGAGCCAGTTTCAAAGTTTCTGCACAAGGTTCAAGAGGCCTTGAAAGGTTTGAAAGGTTGAATCCCTCAGCAGGAGCCACGCTCATTTGAGTCTTAATACATAATGATACATTTACATTTACAACAACAAAAAAATCTACCTTAGCTAAATGATAACTAAACCAAACATGAGAAATTACATGGAAACCCCTTCGAGAAACATGAGAAGAAGAGCAAGAGGGAAAATAAACAGGCAACAGAGGATAAAAGAAGAAAGGATAAAAGAAAAAAAATGAAATTGTTTAAATAAAAACTGGACATGAAGCAAAAACTAAAGTCCGAAATAGATCTACAGACAGAAGGCAGAAAGAAGAGAGGTGTAAACAGACAAAAAGGGGCAGTTAGTTTAATAAACAAGGCTGTTTTTTTTTAACCTTGTTCTAATGAGAGCAGTGGCTTCAACAAAGCCTGCGTCTTAGCGATCTGAATATCAGCCTCACAACACACACACACACACACACACACACGCGTGCACGCACACACACGCACGCACGCATATAAACCACAGACACCCTGACGTGTGGCTGTAATGCATGCTGGTGGTGCGGATTAGCTTCATCTTTAATCATTGTTTTCATTCTGAGCACGCTCTGTGTAAAGTATACCTGAACACAAAGCGCTGAGCGGGCCTTTCTTTCAGCAGCAGGTCGCACTCTGCGCTGGATGAACCGCTCGGCGAGCAGACAGCAGGTTCCACACCGAGTCAGGCCCCAGACACTGATCTCAGATTTTACTGTTGAGCTGGTGAACAGGCTGCAGTTCTCCAAAAAAAAAAAAAACGGACGACTGATGATGCTGATCTTTAGTTTTTTTTTCTGAACTGGACATGTGAAAATTTAGCCAAGAATGATCCACATGTCCTAAAGGGTTTTTGCTCCTCCAATTTTATCCATGATGTCTTTAAAACTAGCTGTGGACCCAATATCCCAGCATGCATTTCACATCAGCCAGTGGCAATTTAAGCCAGACTCATAAAAGTTTTAGTTTATTGGTTCGACGACTCTACAACTGTGTCACCAAATAAACTTTTGAGATATTTTCAGGCAAGAAATTAGATTTATATTTCAATCATGTGGTCATATTGTCAAAATAATATCTACTTGAAAATTTGCTCCATTTTCAGACATGTGACACTAGCTGGGAAAGACTGGCCAGTCAGCATTCTTGGTCGCCCTAAAAACAGTCTGATCTAGTTTATTAATAGTGACACTGATATCTCTGTAGTGTTTTTCTGTCACATTAGCAGTTGGTTCTTTGCTTACATGTTCATAATGATAAGGACGCAATTAATCGTAAGATAAGAATGAATATTTGTACTAAATATTTTTGATATATTTCACTAAAAAACTAAATTGCAAATCTCCTGGTGGCATAAAAGTAAAAATCAGAGGTTCACCAAAGTCAGAGGGCTTCATCTTCTGGGGACCATGAATGTCTGTACAACATTTCATGACAATCCGTCCAACAGTTGTAAAGATCTGGATGAAAGTGGTGGAGCGACTAACAGACCAACTAGCAGTGCTATTCCTGACGATATGTCAAAAAAATCAAATATTAGTTATTATCAGTTATTCTTGTACAATTATGCAGCATCTGAACTTTTTTTGTCTTCATAGTGTGTACCAATCTTACCAAACCTCAACAGAAAATATATTGACCGCATTTCAGTCGGGGTGGTCAAACGTGGACTCTGAGTTGAGATCAGTTTATTAGCACAACAGGTGTACAGGTGTACTCACCTGAACCCTGCTAAACTGGTGTGTGTGCACAAACCCGGCCGTCCCAGTTGCAAACGGACTGAGCTGCAACCTCCGACTCTCAGGAGTTCAGAACTCTGTGTTCGAAAAAGACCGTCTGCGAAACAAGTCATTGACGATGTTTGAAATTGCTGAACAGGTGTATTTAGATAATGTCGCCATGAGAAACATCCCATGAGTATTATACAGAGTCAAGGGAGATGTGTGATTGACAACACTGTGTATTGTCAGGATATCCATTAACTTCATGTTTCATTACCTTGACAGACAGACTTTGGCTGAGGTGAAGTGTCCAGTGATAGACTCCTGTATATTAACACTAAGTCGGACTCATCAGAAGTTGAAGAAGAATCTGAGTTTATGGGTCATAATTAAACTCGAATGTTGACATGATATCTATTTATTTAAGGTGGTAATTAACATGCCTGACCTTCAAAGTAACATTTCAAAAGTCTTTTAAAGCAGAAGTGTCTTTAAAATGTCGTTAAGGTAGTATGAGAAAGTTCGCCTTCGTTCAACAAGTAGGTCCCTGTCCTCCACCTCCAACTCTTCCTTTATTCTCCAACTACAGGAAGTTTTTTTTTTTTCTGTTAACCCCCCACTGTAGCACCTCCCTCCAATTTGTTGAATTTCTCAAAATGTTCCGTTTGTTAGGCTGAAAAGAAAATCACAGAAAAATCACCATAAGGGCTGCTTTGCATTTTTAATTAAGAAACTAACATATGAATATATTTGCATATTATTGAGTTGCAGATTAAATCATGCATACATAATTAGCGTGCAGCAGCGCTCGTTCATTCGTTCCCACACACACGCACGCACACGCACACACACACTCGCTTCAGACACTCACAGCGCAGACACACTTACACACCCTCTCCAAACACTTTTGGTACTCTCTCTCTCTGTGTGTGTGTGTGTGTGTGTGTGTTTCCGTCTCTATCTCTATCTCTCTCCCTTTCTTGCAGTTTGTATTTTGAAGGAAAATTAGCGTCTGATTTTGTACGTCAGAATTGAGGCCATGTCAGGCCATGTTTTTTATCCTGATTACACCAGAGAGAGAGTGAGTCCTGTCTATCTATCTATCTATCTATCTATCTATCTATCTATCTATCTATCTGTCTATTTGTCTGTGGAAGATACAGTCATGAAACTTTACAGGTGTGTAATTGAGATCAAAATGAAGGCGGCGTTTGAAGAGTCCTCATGGGTGTGATTCCACCACAAAGTGATCTCTAGTTAATTACAGATGACTCATTAAAAGTTACATACATTACATAACTTTACTAATTACTCAACAAAAGTACTTAGTTACATTATAAGCTCTGTAACCTCAACAGCCACAATATATCTTCTGTATTTAAGTACACTGTAAAATCTGGGAAGTTTGCTTTAACTTTTAGTCACTGGGACAGTTTTCTAATGAAACCAAAAGCCTGTATGTTTTCATCACACTGCAAATACCTGCATATGAATGGATAGAGGACAGTGTGATACACAGAACATTCTGCCCTATAATGTCAAAGAAAAAGGAAACAACCAGTTATCATTGATTCTGTCTCTTCTGTGATTTTTTGTATTTGCCATGAATAAGTTTGGTTCTTTTGCCATCAGAGTTCCCATCATGCTTTGAGTGATGTAACGTCCTATAGCCAGGTGCGTGCTATGCCTTAGCCGCCATTTTCACCTAATATTGGATGTTTTGGTCAATCTGCAGCATGAATAGTCGGGTTTCATTAGCTACTAGCAGTTTGTGTTCAAACTGTTCCTGTCACGGTTCAGGCTCAGGCTCAGGCTCAGGCTCAGGCTCAGGCTCAGACTCAGACTCAGACTCAGACTCAGACTCAGACTCAGACTCAGTTACAGAGTCAGGCTCAGGTTCAGACTCAGGTTCAGAGTCAGGCTCAGGTTCAGACTCAGGTTCAGAGTCAGGCTCAGGTTCAGGCTCAGGTTCAGACTCAGGTTCAGAGTTAGGCTCAGGTTCAGACTCAGGTTCAGGCTCAGGCTCATGCTCAGACTCAGACTCAGTTTTCAGAGTCAGGTTCAGGCTCAGGCTCAGGTTCAGGTTCAGGTTCAGAGTTAGGCTCATGTTCAGGCTCAGGTTCAGACTCAGGTTCAGGCCCATGTTCAGGCTCAGGCTCAGGTTCATTCTGGAACACAACTCAGACATCAGTAATAGTTAAACCAGTTCACCTTTATTAAGGCTCGGCAAGGACAAACAGTAGGCGACGTCAGGGCGTGGGCAGTGGTCAGGGACACACATAAACCAGGCAAAAGGCAAAAATTTTAATTTGTGACAGTTACCATGGATACAGACAACAATCACCTGAAGACTGTTGATACTGATACTGGTGGAAATGTCTAAACTCAATCATGAAAGTCAATTATTCAGTGATTTTCTAAGCAGATTTATTACTTCAATACAACATAATGATTGCCTGTTATGGACATTAGAAATACCTTATAATCGACCTTTCAGCACTAACTTACTCCTCTGTTTCCACTTAAAAGAAGTGCACCTTCACACCATGTGCGTGTGCGTATATATATATATATATATGTGTGTGTGTGTGTGTGTCTGTAGTCTGTAGCCGTCTGCTGTTGATAAATCTTGTCAATAACTTTATTGTTTGTAAATTCGGACCTGCAACATAAAAAGACTCAAATCAAAGGAGAACAAAGTGCAATCGTGCTGAGTGTGTGTGTGTGTGTGTGTGTGTGTGTGTGTGTGTGTGTGTGTGTGTGTGTGTGTGTGTGAGAGAGAGAGAGAGTTCCCTGGGCATTTAGGCCAGCAGTGCTCCATATGAGAGAGAGAGAAACATTAAGAGTCACTGCAAAAAAAGAAAGAATGAAGAAAAGAAAGAGGACAAACATAAAATGGATAATGGGGTAAAGAAGTAAAGGAAAAAGGAATTAAAAGAGAAAAAGAAAGGAGGCAAAAAGGAAGGAAAGAAAGAAAGCAAGAAGAAAAAAGACAAGGGAAAGAAAAGAGAAAAAGGTGCAGAGAAAACAGGAGGAAAAAAGTGAACTCAGACAACTGCATAAGCAAAAAGAAAGATGTACTGAAAGGACGAGAGACACTGAGAAAAACAAAGAAGCAGAGAGAGAGCGAGAGCGACAACTGGGCGTCATAATATGAAGGAAAATCCTGTCAGTGTGAAATCAGGATGAAATGTGAGATTATAATTCAACCATGAATTAACTGTCATCTCAACCACCAGAGAGAGGGAGGAGGAGGAGGAGAGGAGGAGGAGAACGAATGGAGGAAGAAAAGGGTGACAAAGTAAAAGGGAGGAGGAGGAAAAAGGAGGAAGAGGAGAAAAACTGGAGGGGGTATGGAATTTTAAAAGGGAGTATGAAGGGAGGAAGTGTGAGCTAGGGAGGAAGGAAGGAAGGGTTGGGAAGTAGGAAATAGAGATGTAGGGAGGGTGTTGAGGGAGAGGAACAGGAGGATGGGGGAGAGAAAGGGGAAGGAGCTTGAGTGGTAAGAGGAAGAAGAGATGAAGATTAGTAGGATGGGGGGTTGGGGAGGTTGTTGGAAGAGGAACAAGAAGAGAGTGAGGAGAGGGAGAAAGAAAGATAAAACGAAAAGGAAAGAGAAGAGATGAAGAAAGAAAGAGGATAAAGCAGGAGGTGAGGGAGGATAAAGAAGAGCTGTGGCCTTTGACCTCTGACCTCTGTGTTTTGGTCAGGTGTAAAATATTTATAAGTTAAAAGAGTAAACAAAGTTAAGGCGGTTTGAGGCTGGTGGTTTGTTAAATGTCTCTGGTCCACCTTAAATAGTGAGGCGATGTGGAACTCGTGGCTGCAGGTGCTTGGAATAGACTGAACTACCTTAAGGTCAAAGGTCAGTGTGAATGAGTTTTCAAAAAAGAAATGAACACTCAGCTCTCATAGTCTCTCCTTGTCCTCCCTCACCTTCTCACCTACACCCTCCCCTCTACACTTCCCTTTCCTCCACTCTGCTCTCTCCTCCCCAGATTTCCCTTTCCTTTCCTCCCTCCCTTTTTTCTCATCTCCTTCCTTTTTCTATTTTTCTCCCCCCTCTCCCTATTCCTCCCATCTTCCACTCTTCCTCTCTCATCTTCCTTTTTTCTCCTTTCCTCTCCTCCCTTAATTTTTGTCCTCTCCTTCCTCGTTTTCTCCTCTCATCCTATTCCCTCTTTTGTTTTGTCATCACCTCTCCTCCTCATTAGTCCTGTCCTCCCTCCTTCCTTATCCCCTTCACCTTTTTTCTTTCCTCCTCTCCTCTCTTTTTGGCACTCTTTCTTTCTTCCTCTCCTCTTTCCCCTTTCCTCCCCTCTTCATTCTTCTTCATCTCCTCTGCAGGTTTGTAGACCAAGCAAGCGTCAGACAACATTAAAAATGCTGTCTCTGCTTCTTTGCCTCAACGGGGTCACTCTTTTTTGGGGTCTATATTTTTTTTTCCCCTGCACTCCTTTCCTACTTCCCTCCCTCCCTCCATCTCTCCATCTCTCCCTTCATTTCCCATGCAGTCTGGTTGGGTACAATGCTGGGAGCCAGCCAGCGCTGCAGACAGATGGTCCACTTATTAGATGTGCATCAGCCCTCCCTCCCCTTCCTGCAGCTCGCTTTTTAATCAAATTAAAGCCGAAAGAGGAGAGAGAGCGAGAGAGAGAGAGCGAGAGAGAGAGAGAGAGTTTTGGGAGGTCTGCTTGCTTGTTTTGGAGTCTATTATTTGTTTGAATAGGATGAATGATGACGATGTTAATATGAAATTTGGAAGACTGAACCACTGTCTGTCTGACTGTTTTGGTAACTGCCTGTATTCCCCCCCCCCTCCTCCCTCCCTCCCTTCTCTAATTTTCTGTCTCTCTCTTTCGTTCAGTGTGTTTTTAAAGGGCCATTCCGCCAATTTTACCCGTGAATCTCTGTTTACTTGTCATGGTTAGTAGGCTACTACTTGACCTGTGAAAACTGTTGTATAATGTCAACTGTGACTTTGTCAGTTCTGAGAAAAGAACTGATAATGTCAAATTGGGTTCATCATGGTTTAGAGATTGGACTAGGCCTATAATATAAAACTTGTGTCTTTCAGCAATTGTTTGAAGGGCAGAGAGAGTCTATTGAAAGCATTTTTCAGTTGCATGATGGGAAATGTATGATACAGTTTTTTGGACACTGTCTCATAGGAACTAAATGTCAGGCCTCTACTGCTTTTCTGTCTGTTGTGAGTGATCCAACTTTGTGGAAGTGTAATACTAAGCTGCAGGTGCACCGTTAACCAAAGTTTAAAGTGAGAAGACCTGAAATGTCCGTAATGTGTGTGTCTCAGTGTGTGTGGAGCACAACAATGGCACATACAGTAGGGGAAATATGAAGCGGGAATTTGATCTGTTCTGTTGATTTTTTTACTGGCTTTGGATTTCAGATGGCGGTAAACAAGCCCTCGGGTCAACCAAACTTTCTTGGAAGAGTAGAATCTCTTAAATCTCTTGCTGTAGACAGATCCAAAAATGTTCAAGCTCATTGAAACAACCTGATTTTGAGCAACTAGAAATATCTTCAAGACAGACCTGCTTGGTGTTGTAATGAATCTGGGGAGTCAGTATTTCTGGGTCTGTACACAAACCCCCGTGTCAGTCAGACTTACAATGGAGGCTCTGTGGTATTTTAAAGTTTACTTTTAATTTTCACGACACCATCTGACCAGTTTGAGTCAAATGTTGTGATCGTGTTGCATATAAACAGTTGAGCAGCTCCTCACACAATAGTATTGTTTTAACACAAATATATTTAGATAAAAGGCCAAACAATCGCAGCCAGTTGTGGATTATTTCAGTAAGATTGTGTGTCAGAAAAAGTTCAGGCAAACATGGATTCCAATCAATCAATTTTGAGATATTTATGGTGTCTCTTATCAGCCAGTTTGAGTTTGAACACTTTTCTTAAGTTGATTTTAAATTGATCTTAATATTTGTGTTAAAATCCATCATGAATGATGATGAATTAACACCTGCGCTGTCTTTATGTTTCTGTATCCGATGGAGCCCACAGTCAGTCAGACATTTGGTGTTTTATTATCACTTATACCACCACCATCAGGTGGTTGCTGGTAGGTGGTCGT
Organism: Seriola lalandi dorsalis; assembly: GCF_002814215.2. Taxonomy (NCBI): domain Eukaryota; kingdom Metazoa; phylum Chordata; class Actinopteri; order Carangiformes; family Carangidae; genus Seriola; species Seriola lalandi. The sequence continues at coordinate 154,832 of NW_019525037.1, read as the reverse complement.
CATAGCAACCTGCACTTTTTTGTTCTGGGAATCCTTTAAAAAAAAAAAAACATTTTTTCAAGAAAAAATACATCGTAAACTTTGCACATTTATATAGGAAAATAAATTTTACCTTTGCAGCACTGAGAATACAAACACATCAAATCTAATTAATTACTGTAAATTCAATATCTTAATTAATCTGTATTCGACTTCTACTACATATGAATTAAATTACATGTTTAACAGGGGATTTAACTTAAAAGGCCACAGAGGAACTCCAATACAAAACAAATATTCCACCAGCTTTACTGATCTCCCAAAGATGAAGAGAGGAGAGGAAGAGGGAGAGAAAAAGAATGATCAATATAAAAGAGGAAAGAGGAATGGAGATGAGATTGTAGAGAAGAACATGACATATTTTGACATTTATGCTGCAGATAGGTCAGATTCTTTGGCATTAGCCTGTAAAACCTGTTTGTGTGTATTGTGTGTAATATACCTTATCAAACTTGTTTTAAAGTGGCTGTGTTTTCTGCATTTAGATTTAGAAAATGAGATCTCTAGAAATTGTGTCTGAAGATGATCAAACAGAATATAATAATCTGGTTTGGGTCTTGGCCAAAGTTAACAAGCCACCATTACTGCAATAGCATCTTACTTGTAAATCCACACAATATCATTGTAATGTATATAAAAGATCTGACTTTGAGTGCTCGTTTTACAAAATCCTGTCGAAGCTTTTTAATATTGAAATAGTGAAAGTGCAGGTTATAATCTAAAAAAAATGAAATGTTTAAATGAAATTTAGATTTTTAATTGAGAGACATCTTTTCACCTGTAAACCACAAAAACCACACTGACAACTTTTCTACTATCAGCTGCTCCAAAAATAAACTTGGAAAAATGAGGAGAGGAGATGAGAGGTGAAGAAAGGAGAGGAGAGGAGGAAACAAGAGAGGAGGAAAAGACGAGAGGAGACGACAAGTGAAGAGAGGAGGAAACGATGGGGAGGAAACGGGAGTAAGGAGATGTGAGGAGAAAACAATGGGGGAGAGAAGGAAACGAGGGAGAGTAAAGGAGAGGAGAAGGGAAGACAGTAAATAGGAAAGGAGGAAACAAGAGGGGATGGAGCAAGGGTGGAGGAAGGAGATGAAAACAATGAAGGAGAGAGGGCAGGAAACAAGGGACGAAGGAGATGAGTGGGTTAAACAAGGTGGGAGAGAAGGAAACGAGGGAGACTAAACGAGGGAGGAAGAGAGGAAAGGAAAAAGAAAAGGAGCTGAGGAGAAAGGATGAGAGCGGGAAAAGGAGGACGAGAAAACGAGGAGTTAAATGAAGGAAGAGTGTGTTGAAAGAAGCGCGCGGTGGAAAAAGTGAATATTCGGCTCAGTTCAAAGGCAGCTCCGCGCGAGGAGGGAGGAGGGATGGCTTCCAGATTTACTGTGGAAAGTTGAAAGAGTGTGTGTGTTTGTGTGTGTGTGCGCGTGTGTGTGTTTATATGCGCGTGAGTTACGTTCCTGCCTTTCTCTTTCCGTACATTTTCCGCGCGCGCGCTTGTGTGTGTGTGTGTGTGTGTGTGAGAGAGAGAGAGAGAGAGAGAGAAAGAGAGAGAGAAGGGGAGGGGCACTCCTCTCTCTCTCTCTCTGCCTACTTTGCATATTCCGCGTGCCTCGGCTCGGCCATATGGGAAAATGCAACTGAAGGAATTGTCGGCGGGGAAAAAAAACGCGCAGGCAGGAGCACGCGAACGGAGCGGCGAGAGTTTGAGATCATAACAAATCCAGAAAAAGTTAAAACAGAAGAAAAAAGAGAAGAAAGGTGGAGAAGAAGAAAAGAGAAGGGGCGGGGGGAGCGTAAAAACCAAAAAAAGAGAGAGAGACACGCGGAGAGAAAAAGGGAGAAATAGAGTTTTCCGTCTTTCTGCGGAGGACAGGAACGATGTATTGTGCGTACACCATCCCTGGGATGACAGGCAGCTCACTGATGTACTACTACAACGGCAAAGCGGTAAGACACACTCTTCCATCCCTCCTGCCGTTTCTTTTTCTTCCTCCGCGGCGGTTTGGGAGTCAGACGTAGAAATAGAGAGAGAGAGAGAGTGTGTTAGAGGTAGAGAGAGAGAGAGGACAGAAAAGAGGTGAGAGAGAGAGAGAGAGGGAGAGGAGGTGTGAAGGTGAGGAGTGTCGCTTTTTACGCACCAACTTAACAGCGCGGTTCGCCGCCGCGCGTCAAAGCGCGAACGGAGTGTGAGCCTTTTCTGTCCGTGTGTCGCGGTTTATTTTTGGAAAAGGTGGCTGTTGTTTATCGAGGGGAATAAAAGTGTGTGTGTGTGTGTGTGTGTGTGTGTGTGTGTGTGTGTGTGTGTGTGTGTGTGTGTGTGTGTGTGTGTGTGGAGCGGGGGAAAGTGACAGTAGTTGCGGTGGTGTGCCGTAGCGCTTGGATAAATACGTTGGACAGACTTCTCTGAAATGTGAGGGAATGTGTGTTTACAATGTGTGTGTGTGTGTGTGTCTCTGTGTGTGTGTGTGTGTGTCCGCTACACCTACACTTGAGCTATTAGAAAAAAAATAGTATAGGTTAACATTTTAGTCTGCTTCTGTCTCCCGGTCAACGCGCATCAGACGCTTGTAAATTCATCTTAAAATAATCCTCCACGCAGTTTTATCTCTCTGTCGCTTATTTTTTTAATTTTTTTAAATGGACGTCAAAGCAGCAAAAATAAGAGCCAATATTGTTGAATTGAATGAATGTTTTTGTTGCTCTCAGGCGGGATGGCACACGTGGTTTTGGGATTTGTTTGTTTTTGTTCAGGGACTTGTGGCTCTTTATGTTTTTTTATTCCTCCAAAAAAAAAGGTTAAAGCTTAAATTGGTGATTTTTCTGTCTATAATTTGGCTTCAAATTGTGATCGTGATTTCCTATTATAATCAATAATTTTGGGCACAAAAATGCATTTAGGATAAAGCTTGGAAATAAGTGAATTACATGTAAAGAGTTGAGATTAATATCAGTGATATACTGTCATCAATTCTGTTTTTTTTCAGCCTGTTTGTATTCCTTTAAAATATTATAAATGTAGCAAATTATAGAAATGAAAAGGAATAGCCACTGCAGGTCTACCCATCTATCTTCCTCTACGTCAATCTTAAGTTACATATAATTCTTGTCTGTTCAAAAATATCATATCGGCCTCTAAAAGAATAAAAGAAAATCATAAAACACTGTCTGGAAATAAAAAGAAAAACACATCTGAGAAAGTCATCCAGCTTGTATGAAGCTGTCTGACCTCTTGTGAACCTTTCTGTCTGTCTTTCTGTCTGTCTTCCAGTAACCCCCACCTGTAAAATACCACTAACAGGGTGAAGTGATTTAGAGAGAGGAGGGGGGGGGTAAAGTGAAGGCTTGAAATGAGAAACAGGGTGTAAAGGGAAGCGAGGGTGAATGAATTTCACTGGTTTTCTCGCGTAAAAGCAGGAATGTCTGCATGCCGCAGGTGCAAATGAAGATGGAAGTGCTGGGGTTTCCTCCAGATCCACCTGTCAGTGAACTGTCTGTCCTCTGTGTGTCTGTCTTTGTCTCACCTTTGACTCTTAATTGCTGCTTCAGGGAAAAGAGGGAGGAAATAAAGAGGGGAAATGACAGCGAAGATGGAGGGAAGGTGATGACAAGAAAGCAGGAATCATCATTAAAGAAATAAATCAATTCTATATCTGAATTTTTTTTAACTTTCTTATTATATTAGCAATAATACAATTACATATTTTTAATTAATAATAATAAATCTGAACTTGCAGCTTAAAGGCCCTCTGAGATAAATAATCAGACACAAAACGGTTGCTCTGAAAACTTGCCCTCATCCATAGCTTCTGTTAAAAAACAATATGGAGACATTAAATTATTGTTTCTTTTATTTTGTAGGGAAAATATATGATTAGATTTTTGCAGAAAATGTTTTAATTTGTGCAGTTTTTGTAGTTTTTACAGATCCATGACCTTGATTTGTTTATGTTTCATGAATCTGATTTGATTTAGTTATTGTGGTTTATATTTTTTTTTTCTTGGATTTAATCTGTGTTGTAAATTTCCTCTATATTTCCATTTTATTACTCTTAACAAATATATGAAAATACAGAAAATCCACTGTAGATTTGAATTTCTCTAACCTTGTATTTTGTAGTTTTTAGGCTTTTAAAACGTGAGCTAACAGTAATCTGTGTTTAGGCGGTTGTAAACAGAGCCTCTGTTGTTTGAAAACCGCCGTCACCAACAGTCGCCCTCTGTCTGCTCGGTGCCTGTCGGGTCTCCAGCCTCCATCCGACCACCGAACCCCACGCTGTCAGCCGCTGGCTCTGGAGCCTTCTGCTTTTTGTACCCACTCTCTCGCCGTAGCTCAGGGCCTTCTTTGTATCTCGGCGGTTCTTCTCGGAGCCGGAGTTCTTTAGTTCAGCGATACTATAGGGGCACGGCGTGGCACCACCACTTTGTTTGGTGGCTGGCTGCTGGATGGCACATTGTGCCGACGGTCTTGATCCGGTGCCAAGCTCCTTTCTATCTTCACTTTAACCCCCTGTCTCACTCTGTCTGTCTGTGTCACAGCTCGTTTACACCCGTCCACCGAGCAAACACACGAATACAGGAAACAGCTGAATAAAGTCATGCTGTTCGTCTTCCTTGGTCCTGTCTTTGTAGCTGTTTGGTGGCTTTAGCCAGCTCGGTCTGAGGTGCTGATGCTGTGGTTGTGTGACGGCAGATTCAGGCCAGTCGCTGTGTTGTGTGTGGAGGCAGAGCAAGTGGAAACTGGGGCAAAGTGCTGGAGGTTTGAGAGAGCAGACAGAAACACTGGTACAGATCTGCTGCAGCAGTAGATCTGAGAGGAGGCTGAATCGGGGCTTTGGTTCGGGGAGCGTGTGGGGAAGGGTGGAGGTGGGGAGAGGAGGGTGAGGGCTGAGGCCTGAGCTTCGGTTAGCTGCTGTCGGCTCACTAACTTAAGCTCTAGCGGCTTAATGAGGCAGCAGAAAGCTCGGCTAAAACAAAAGGCCTCATTTAAAGCCGGCCCGGCCAGCCGGCTATTGTTATGCTAACGCAGCATTTGAATATTCAGTAAGTTTTAATTAGGAGAGTCCTGAAGCCGCCTGCCAAAATCCTGCAGCCCGCTTTCAATGTGCAGCTACAGGAAACACACACTTTAAACACTTTAAACTGACGATTCTGTTTGTCTGCTATTTATTTTGCGTGTGCTGCTTTTCGGAGACAAACAACAGCCCGGACGCCAGAAGAATTAATGATTTTTTTATAAGATTTATGCTTTTTGTCAATGCGCTCCAATTATAGATGCATATAAAATTATATTTCTTATTCTATCTTTTTAAATTAATGTACAATGAAAATATTCCTGTGTTTATTCAAATGAATTTCAGCCTCAGTTATTGAAAAGACCTGAATACATTTAGGTTTCTATTAGAAAGAGTTTTTCTTTTTAATCTCACATTTTAGACCTTTAGTGGTCGGACGACATGCTGCAGTATGAGCCAGTGGAGAAGGGGTCAAAGGTCAAAGCCAAACTGTCCAAATGAATTTCAACAAAATCCTTCATTGGGTTCAATAAGAGTATTGATCTCGTTTTTTATAAATAGTAAAGTATAAAGTATTTATAAATTTTGTGTATTTTAAATAAGAATCAAATCTGACCATGACACGTTAAAGATAAATAATCAAAAGCAATTTGAGGAGGATGTTTTAACTTCCAAAAAATCACTTTTAGTATTTTTTTTTTTTATATCACAAATATTTAGGATTAAATGACAGAAATGATAAAATATATATGTGTTATGTAATGACGCCTCGACTCAGAAAATGTATTAAAATGACTAAAACTACAGAGAGAAGCTTCTCACGCCTGGAGCAGGGAATATGCAAATCTGTGTTTTCGTGTATTGATACTGGCGTTAAATAGAAAAAAAGATGTGTGTGTGTGTGTGTGTGTGTGTGTGTGTGTGTCAATTTATCTGTACCTTACCTTATTTCATATACAAGCACATATCTATGTACACTGTGTTCTGAATATGAGGTGTAAACAGTAGGTGTGTGTGTGTGTGTGTGTGTGTGTGTGTGTGTGTGTTGTCTTTGTGAATCCAGTGTGTGGACATCCTGTGTGCTCAGTAGGCCGGAATTAGAGCACAGCATGTTATGCAATTATAACTTTATAAATAGACTCATTGTGTGTGTGTGTGTGTGTGTGTGTGTGTGTGTGTGTGTGTGTATGTGTACGTGTAGGCCTATATTTCCATCTGCTTGAACAACTCAAAATTCTGATTTTATTGGGTGTTTGTATTTTTTGTGTGTAAATGTGTGTGTTCATGTGTACTAGTGAAACTTTGTTGTTTACGTTAATCATTGCTGTATCTGTGTGTGTGTGTGTGTGTGCGTGCGTGCATGCGTGCGCGTGCGTGTGTGTAAATGTGTGGGTGTATTCTCTGGCATTGCTAAGTGTGTGTTTGTAGTTTATTAAACTGTTCATTTCTTCCAGTTTTGAGGTTAAACTCCAGGTCAAAATTAAAATGAAGTCCTGTGTGTTTCAGTTGTTAATGTGTGTTTGTGTTTGTGTATGTACAGTGTGTTTTTCTTGAATAGGTTGTACCTTGTCTGTACATAAGGATGAAAAAAAATGTGTGTGTGTGTGTGTGTGTCTGTGTGTTTGGGTGCACATGTGTGTGTGTATTACCGTCCACTCTGCACTGGAGGATAAAAATCAGTGTGTATTTGTTTTGTATTCCTGAGTACATTTACGTTCACTCTCTACAACTTTTATTTGTCCACAGCAATGACACAGTTATGCTTTAAACTGTGAGTGTGTCTTTGTGTGTATGTGAAGTGCTGCCCTCTTTTTACTTTTGTGTGTGTGTGTGTGTGTGTGTGTGTGTGTGTGTGTGTGTGTGTGTGTGTGTGTG
>NW_019525037.1:112485-147883 GCF_002814215.2 Seriola lalandi dorsalis | reverse complement strand
GTGCGCACGTGTGTGTGTATGCATATATATGTGTGTGTGTGTGTGTGCACGTGTGTGTGTATGCATATATATGTGTGTGTGTGTGTGTGTGCACACGTGCGCGTGTGTGTCTCGGCCAGCCGATTAAAGCCTGACACACCGTTCAGGCTTAAACTTAATCCTTCTGCATCAGATTATCTGACACTGATGCTGCTGATACACACACAGATACACAAACTACAGCAGACACACACACACACACACACACACATTGCTGTCTTCACACAATAAACTATGATTTCTCTGCTATTAAACAGGAATGAGGTAAAGAGACATACACCTGTCGTAGCGTCCTCACAGAGTGTGTGAAACCTTCAAACGCTCCTCTGATCGTCAGAGTTTCTGTCGTCTCTGTTTTTATAATAATTCATTAATTCCCAGTTCTGATAATAAGTTTTTCTTTTTAGTCAATTATCTACTGAGATGAAATATCTCTTCTTTCTTATAATTTCTTATAATAAATCTTACAAAACCATGTAAGAAATGTAAAATATTATTTGAGTCACACTAATATTGTCCATTTATTGGCCTAATTATTAAATGATTGATCAAACAAATAACCCAGCAGTTTTAATGATAATGAGAAGAATTTATTTGAGATGTTGCCATTTTTCTTAATTTCTGATAAAGAGCTGAGACAATTTTCCTTATAGTTACGAATATATATGTTTTTGTTCGAGATATTTATTTCTACCTGCTTCTAATTCATGGTGTGTGTTTGTAGATTACAGGATGTTCATTGGTGGTGTGATGCTTTTTCATTTCAGACTTTTCTTCTCTCCATCATGACCTCTTGTGTATTTCTGCTCTTCATTACTAATGTAAAGGAAAGGGTAATTAGCAGGTCATTAGTGATGTCATAGCTGTCACACATTTGATATCTAAATGTCAGAGTGGCTGCTGATGAGGAGCTGATGTGTTGGCAGTAACGAGGCGATTTCTTGTTTAATCTTGCATAAAGGTGTAAGATTATGTTTACTACTGGTAATATGTATGTTTTTTTTTAATGTAGTTTGGAATGTTCTGGTTCATTGGCTGCAAGTCTGTCTCTCGTTATTAAGCCATATTTACTGTTTAATTCCTATTTATGTGTGTTTTTAATGTGTGGTTTTAGGTCGGGGGTTAATGCAGCCTCACTCTGTGTGGGATCAAAATGTGGCTGTGAGGTTTAAATGATGCGTGATGTTATTGGTTATCAGAGGCAAATGGGAAAAACACATGCAACATCAGGTTTATTTTGTTGTATTTTATTTGATTTTTCGTGGCATTTTAATTTCAGGAATGAACGGAGAGTCGGGCAGCGTGCAGCCTGTAAAGACCTGAGCTGCCACATCTTGAGGATGTGCTGTTTTGTACTAGTTTCGCAGGTGTACTGTAATCTACGGTACGGACGTGTTGTCAACAGTGGCACGGCCGTGATGAGAGGCTACAAGCTGTGATGCTGCAGTTTTGACCCATTTTACACTTTTTCTCTTCCCCGTGCACCTCGGACGTAGGTGCAGTCGTGCCAGGAAGCTCTGCTCTGCTTCTGCAGGGCCTTCAAATGTCAGAAAATGAATTGTATTAACACCAGGATTAGAGGTTATTATATTAGAATTCATGCTGTCAGATTTAATTTTATTTTCTTGTCAGAATTGGTCAAAATTTTCAACAGTAGAGTCAGAAGAGGGAGGTTTGACCAGCACCTGACTGACTGATACTTATGTTTATATTTACAGCACAGCCTCTCCAAAGCCCCGTATAAAACACACATCTTTGTTCCTACTTATCTGGAGATCTTTCTGCTCACTCTGTCCAAAAATCTGTTGGATGTATTTAGATGTGGTCTTAAAAAGCTTTTATAACCCGGAGCAGAGGTGATAATGTGTCTGAATTCAGCTGGAATTTGTCCAAAACGGTGAAAATAAACATGGAATCTGCTGCATTTCATTGATAATATGCAGGTTGTGTAACAGAGACTCTGGTCAGTTTTTTTTTTCTTCTGTCTTAATAAATCCTTGACCTTAATGTGCAAGGTCTCAGCTGCCAAAGTGATGTGCGTGCACGTCCACACACACACACACACACACACACACACACACATAGTCAAACAGTGAGTCATCTGTGTGTGTGTGGGTGTGTGTCCCAAAAAAGGAAGATGGACCGTAGCAGAGCAGAATGGGTCGGCATTCTTGGGATAGCTGGGAATTTCCACCCTGACCTGTCCATGGGTAGAGAAGCTCTCTCTGTGTGTCTGTGAGTTGCAGGTTTGATTCCCGGCGTCTGACTGAGCGCCTGCCAGCCTGACCAAACCTGTGAACATCAAGGTCAGCTGGCAGACGAGGGGGTGGGTGGGGGGTGGGGGGGGGTGCAGGCAGGAGCGTCAGCGGTGCATGATGGTTGATGTGTCTGGTTGGCTGGCTGTACGTCCGCACTGACCATCAGGGTACAGATGCCTTTTATCTGCATAGAACAAGCCCTCTGGCAGCCATATTGGAAGTCTATGGTGGCAGTGACTGTGACCTGCAGATTGGCAGTGTTTGCTCGACTGGGCTAATTTCTATACATCTCTGATTATTGATCCATCTGTAATAAAGACAAAATCATTTTGTCTTTGTCGGCTTATTACTTAGCATATCTGGTCAGCATAAAAGACTGTTTAGACATGTTAAATGTTTGCTACATGAAGCCAGTAAAGATAACACTATCAACAAGATGTATTAGCTAGTCCATCCACTTTATACACTTTCTCTGTCAGATTGTTGCTGTGTGTAAAGCTGAGTTGAAGAAGGAGGTTTGGCTTTCAGTTGAATGAATTCAGCAAATTCAATCAGTTCACATTTGGATGTTAGAATCATTTTTGGATCAGTCCGGCAGCTGCGGTGCAGTATTTTGTTCCTGAATAGAGATACAACATGCTTGTGCCGACTCCAGGATCATGGGTACTGTAGTCAAGGGTGTAGGTCTGGTTCCACGTTTATCTTGGCATCGAGAGATAAACAGTATAGATTATTTTTTTTTATTTTTAGCTGAAGGAACATAGTCAGCCCTGAGTAGTTTCTGCAGGTTTCCCTTTCAGGCTGCGTTCAACTCCACTAGACTTCACCAATGTTGTGTGGCCGGACAATCAGACCCAGACGGTCCACAGAGCCCTGGCTGCACCACTCGCTCCTGTTCATCTGGATGACGGTGGCTGGGCAGTAAGAGAATGACGTTTAAAGAGACTTTACACTGAATTCACAGCCATAAAAAAGTATTGGATGCATTTTTTTATTTTTTTTTTTATTCTTGAGATGATTTGAAGACATAATGATGTGAGTGTAGCACAGGGTTTTATTCAGGGCTTCGGTTTGAGTTTCACTCACTCAGCTTCAATTTCATAAAACATAACAGACCCCCAGCTGGGGTATTTGTGTCCTGTGCTGCTGTAAAACACTGTCTTCACTACATTATCACTCCGGCTCTTGTTTCTCTGTGCTGTCTGTGCGACATGGTTCTTGTGTGATCAGGAGTATTTGGTTGCTCTGCCGTGTGGCTGCTGTCGCTCAGACCTTCACTCCTGTTACTGTTAGCTGGGAACACTGGTGATTTTCAACGCTAGATTTTCTTTTTTCTGTGTGTTTGTGTGTGTGTGTGTGTGTGTGTGTGTGTGTGTGTGTGTGTGTGTGTGTGTCTGCTAAAGCTTATTCTCATATGTACTAAGCACAAGCTTCACAGTAGAAAGGCAAGCTTAAGGAAGTTAACATTTTTGGCGAGAGAATAAAGAAAAGCTTTTTGTTCTATGTGTGTGTGCGTGTGTGTGTGTATAGCACACCACTCTAAAGCAGGGCTGACACACTTGTTCACAGTGTAGAGCCCCTCAGCACATGCACACACACATAAAACCCACCCAGTCTTCATTATCAAAGTGGAAAATGGGGCGGTTGTCATTTTGGTTAGAGTGTGTGTGTGTGTGTGTGTGTGTGTGTGTGTGTGTGTGTGTGTGTGTGTTTTAGTGGGTCAGTCATGCTGTGGTGGGCTGTTAGGGAGGCTGCATGGACTCGCTGATAAACACCGGACAGCTGTCACACTTTAGACAACAAGACAACAAAACTGTAACACAATGCAGCTCAGTGCAGCTGAATGGTTATTAAGAGTGTGTGTTAGCTCAAGCTGCTAGCACGTATTCTGTTAGCCCTTCAGCTCCAGCGACAGTTTATGTGTAGATGGTGTAATTCAGCGTTGAGTCAGGGAGGTGGATGAGTGTTTTTTTTGTTTTTTTTTCTGTCTCAGCCTTAAGGTTCGTTCTCCATCTCACATGATGCCTTCAGGTGCGGTCGCGTTCGCTGCAGTGTTTAAGTATCCACTTGAAACGCACTGATGTTCACGATTTCATTAGTGGGAATTTAATTTTCCGACAGAGCTCAGAGCTCCGGAGATTAAAAACAAATGTCAGAGCACAGTTAATTAAAATTTTATTTATTTTATATTAATTACTGTATATTTGTTGTTGCAGGAAAGCAGGAAACAATAAATTGTAAAAGTGGAAGAAGCCAACGTGCATTTTTATTGTCAGATATCTACCAACAATCTTTAAAGGACCTGCAACTTTTGAATTTAAAACACTGTGTTGCATTATGAGCTGCCAGTCTTTCCTATGTATTATGAAGGTCTTAATTTGGGCTTTAACAATCTATCAGTATGTATTTATCTTTATTTTCGGTTCAAAATAGTCAGATTTTTAGTTTAGAAACCAATGAAACTCAAACCACCCTAATTGTTTTCTATGGAAATTCTACCACTACCCATAGCCTGTTGTGTAAAAGATGTTTAGATTTGTTTAACACTATCTGTTGTGTATTCTAAAGCACTTACACCTTTATACCTTTATGGAGCTGGACATCAGTGAGCAAGTAAATCATTTTAGTAACCTCCTCTCAAGACTCCCTCTCTGTCCTCCTCAAAATCCTAAAACTCATATAAATGATTAAATCTAATTCTGTGCACACACTTCTGGTGGAAAAACTTAGAAAATGACTGCCAGTGCAGTTAGTATGGGATTGCTATTTATAGTAATATATGTGATAATGATGCGTATCCTAGGAAAATGAGTTGTTTCCTTTCACTTCACTGTACTCTGTTATTGTAGAATAGTTACAAATGAACACTGTGTTGTTTTTTTTATTGTGGAGAAGTGCGGCCCCGGCCCCTGCAGTCTTTGTGCTTTACACTACGTTCAATGGACTTGACTGAAAATAAAGCAACATGATCTATTTTTATTTTTGAAGAATGCATTTTTTTCATGTTGGAGTAGAATCGGTGTGGAATAGGCCATCAAACACACACAAGCACACACACATGCACACACACACCGGGGCATTGTAGTGATCGTTGGTGTGGCATGCTGAGAGGGCTGTTGGTTTGATGCCCATTTTGTCCTATGCTGGTTCTGCCAGGCTGCATGCAAATAGGTCACAGACACACACATAATAACAGAGCCTATGAAACAGTTTGGAGCTCAGACCCCCGCTGTGACTGTGTTAACGCTCGGCTCTGCATCCTCTCAACACAAAGACCCGGCTTTATAAACCTGTATCTTAAAAATAATGATGGTAATAATGTTAAATAAAACATCTGTCTATCAATCTATGTAAAGAAAAGGTTGTACATCATGCGATCAAACATCTGGCCGTCATGACACTGTCTGGTTCCTCTCTCCCTCTATTTAGATTAGTTTTTTACGCTGCTGTTTGTACTGACATACATCTCCAGCCAACAGCATCTCTGCTCGCACACACACACACACACACACACACACACACACATCTATCAATAGCCATGATGATAGATGCTATGCAGCTTCCATACGCTGCTCGTTTTCAAAAAAGGGGCTGTACCTGAAGAAAGAAAGAAAGAAAGAAAGAAAGAAAGAAGGAAAGAAAGAAAGAAAGAAAGAAAGAATGAGTCAACAAAGACAACAAAGAGAAATAAAAGATGACATAAAGAGAGAACAAACAGAAAAGAATCCTGCAGGTCTGGAGTGCTGAAGTAATCAGCTCTTTGATCTGGCTCCTTTATTATTCCAGTGTGGGCCAAATAATGCAGTCCTGATTGTGTTGCTGGCAACCAGCGAGCTTCCATATGTTGGCTATTAGAGACTCTTAGCGGCTGCGTCTCCACACTGCTGCTGAAAACTGCTTCTTCTGTGGTGGTTTTTAAAAGGGTCACAGGTCCACCTTGTTTTTCTTTAATGAATTTATTTGAATACTGACAGTATTTTCTGTTCTGAGGAGGGATTTTAGTTCAGTGAAGAGTAGGTGTTTTAAAAAAAATAAAATAAAAATTAGAAAGCAGTGAAGCAACAGTTTGAAATCGTATGTAACCACAAATATATAATATATATAGTGTGCTGTTTTCTTTGGAGTGAAGTGAATGTCTTTGGTTTTTGGACTGTTGGTCAGACATAATAATGAAAATAATTGTTACTTTTAGTCCCAGGTGTCAGTGAAGCAGATGACAACTCTAAATGTCACGTATGGAGGTTAAAACTAGAGGAAGAGGCCCTCTTCTGGTTTGGAAACTGTAATGGTGGCTATATCCTGTTTGATGATGTCATAGCTCAAGGTAGTTTTTTCTTCAGCCTCTGACTGAAGGAAGCCAGGTTTGGCCTTCATTTACCTCTTATAGTCCCTTCCACTAAAGGAAAAGCTGCGTCGAGAAAATACAACAAATATGTTTCTATGAGAAATGAGGCGTCCTTTCCTGTCAACTGTCAGTCAGATTTCAGAGCTCTGTGGCAACTTTTAGGTCAGTATAAAACTGCTGTGATGTGGTTCCAGATCTGTCCTATCAGCTGCAGCGTCCAGTCACTAATGGGGTGTGTCAGATCAGTCTTATATTTCCTCGCCCATGTCCCCTCAGAGATCCTTTCCCCACACCTCGCTCTAGGACCTTCAAGATGGAAGTCCGCAGTGATTTCCAAGTGAGGAGCAAGGAGCGATCAAACCAAGGAATTGCTGTGGTTACAGTCAGCAGTCCCATCGTAGTCCTTCAGTGTAAGCTGTGTTGGATTTCACCTGTTGATCGAAGCATCATAACACGAGATCAGTGTGTTGTGCAGAATCCGTGTCATGCTTTGATTATATCCACCACAGCAACTGTGTTTGCATTATTGTACTTTGTGATAGAGAGGGACAATGGGAAGGTTCTTCTGTCATTAGCTGTGTTTTTGCTCTTGTTCTTGTCTACACTACTCGTATCTTTTATGCACTTAGTGTAAATCACTTTGAACAAAAGCATCTTCGAGTTGAAAGTAATGTGATGTAATGCAGTGCAGTGTGATAGAGCGCGGCAGAAGGTTTGCAGTGGACATGCTTTTTCCTAGATGAACAGATAAGCAAGCCTCTTTTGGAGGAGGTGCACACCAACTAAAAAATAAATCCCTCCACAAATCCTCCTTTAGCAAGGAGCCAAATCATTTTAGAATGAGATATCTAACTGTACCAATTATTGGTCAGTTTTGCTGTAAATTTAACATGATTTTTCCTTCTCTCCAGAGGTGGAACCAAAATCCCCCCATTTTTTCCTCAAGTGTCACCATCCGGCTGAAGTAAATTTCATGTGACTTGATCAATTTGGGTGATAACAATTTGTGATGGAAACTAATATCTGGATGTTAAAATTCACATCCTGCTCCCCAGTGGACGAACCCTTTAAATTGCACCATTCTCTTACATGTTTAGCTCCTCTATTGATTCTCTAATAATAGCTAAATCATCTGTGTGTGCTTTATTTTGTCCAATGCTTCAGTTTTGTTATATTACTTCTCTTTTTATGGATTCACTGTTGTTTTAGCCTCAGACCGACAGATAAATGAAATGACTGTAGAAGCAGTTTTCAGGCCCAGTGGAAACAGGACCAGGGCACAGTGAGTCAGTCCACACAGGAGGCCGATACTCTAATCCTTATTAACATTTTTATGGATCACCAGGCTGAACGGGATCAGAATCAGATGTTCAGAGGAACCGTCCGCTCCGTTTGAACCGGTTAAGGTGCGCTTGATTTAAGCTGTCAGGCTCTTGGAACGGCTTCTGAGGCCGTAACATCTCTGGAGAAATGGAGAAAAGCATCGGGCACTCTGCATCCTCTGGCTTCTATTTGCTGATTTACTGTTGCTCTTTTCTCTGAAATATTTTATACATCATCTTAAATTTCTCTCTTTCTGATTTTGAACTGGGGTCAAACAGAAGGAAAGTGGCTGAACCCGGTGCATTGGAGGCACAAATTTAAATCAGATGATGTCAACAACTTTTTTCCACATTAAGTGACTGTCGCATCTATTGGCCACTGAGGTCTCTGTTTGCATTTTAAACTACATCTTGCATAATTTCATTGTGTATAATCATTTTTGTCTATTTGTTTTTTGGCTCTCTTAATTAGATTTATTTTGCAAATTATTGCTGAAGCATGACAAGCTGTGTCTTCCATTTATTTAGCTCAAAACTGCCGTTATAGTTAATTTTTCTAGATTTGATGAGCATGAGGAAACGTTCAGATACTTCTGACGCAGGTTTCTGACCTTGATTCTTTCCCAAAATCTTTAAAAATAACTTTCTCTCAACTTCTATCTGACATCACACAGAGGGAATTCTTATTTTCCTTTTTCCACTCACTCATCCTCACGGGGATGCTCCAGTCAGTCAGTGCAGGTCAGCAGATTAACATACCTGCTATCAGTCCCCTTGGTTCTGGTCTGTCAGCACTATCAAACTGATCTGAAATCCTTTTAAGATGATTCCACATGAGCACAGTGTGAAGATGTTATAAAGCGATGTGGTGATGTAACGCGGCGGTAGGATGGTTTAATGGCGGCGCGGCCCCTCTCAACACGAAGAGGTCAAGGTTAAAATCCCTGCGAGCCAAAACGAGGAAGATGAAGGATTAAGTGTGATAATGTATGTAATGTCGGTGTGTGTAGTGCAGTTCTCTCTCTCTGCTGTATTCTGCTTTTACTGTAAAGCTATTATCAAGAGAAAAAAAAACAGGAGAGCAGGTGCATTATTACACAGTGTAAAGCTGCTCTGACTCGGACTCTGACATGTTTTTGTGTGGATTATTAAAACTGAAAATGGCCCTGACCTTTAACGTCAGCACCGGTTTCATTTTCATTTAAAAAGCCTGTGATGGCGTCGTACTGTTACTGCTGACGTGTAAATGTAAACGAGAACCTTTATACAACTGATAAAATGAAAACACACCATACGTCTATATAACAAATAAGCATTTCAGGTTTAAATGTAAGTATATTTTAGATTAAGTACATTATAGAGACATATTTAGCAAATAAAATGTACATTATTTACTGTCCCTACTATAAATAACTGACTTCTGTTTTATATCTTGAACAGGTTGATAGTTACAGCAGAGCAAATAACATGACATGTGACCTGACCACAGCTCAGACTGATCTACTGTAAAGTAAAAAAAAATACACTAGTTACAGTAGTAACAATTTTGGAAACAGAAAAAAGATTTTATGTTTTGTTTAGCATTAAACTTCAAATGCTTGATTAAAAATACACATCAGTTCTATCTGATAAACTACAGTCTGGTTCTATTAGATCAATCTATAGCCAAATTTTATCCGATGAACTCTAAGTTTTATTTTAACCACTACAATTCACACAGTTACAGTTTTATCTCATAATAATCTTAGTGTGTTTTCATGTCATGTGACCTCAGTCTCTGGTCGTCACTCACTTCCTGCGGCAGCCATCTTAGTGTTTGGGTTTGGGTATCGGTGCTTGTGCCGGATGCTCCGGTTGCCATGTTACAATGCCGTGGTGAATGAGACTCGGGGCGCCCATCGCCAGCTTGCATCACCGTGGCAACGGGGATCACTGTGACCCAGCATCCCACCGGCAGCCGTGCTCGCTTTTGCTCCTGACTCTCTTGTCTGCACCCTCTTCAATAATTAACATGCCACGGCAGCCATCTTAGCTTTTGGCTCGGTTTAGGTGCCTGCCGGCGCGTTTCCTCGGCAACGGGGTCCCTGCGACCCAGTGGTCTGGTGACGTTGGTCGTACTGTATCACTCGCAACTTTCTGAGTTAGAATTAAACGAATGTGATTGAAATGCTGTGGCAGCCATCTTAGAAGAGGTGGAGGAGATAGTGAGGAGGATGAGAGACACACACATGCACACACACACACACACACACACACACACACACACACACACACTTTGGACATCGTTGACATCAGTCCTGTCTCAATAATGAAAACAGTTGAAAATATAAAATGATGCAGTCGAATCTTTTGTGCAGCTTCTCTCCATCTGTCAGTGTTTTACTGCAGAGTTTGTTGTTTACAGTTTTCAGCAGGCTGGACATCCCGTGTGTATCCAAGGTGACACACACGTGTTCGGCTTCATGACCTTCATGACTGTATGTGTCATGGGTTTAATTTATTTACACAGTGATTATTTATTTATGAAGCTTTATTTGGGGGAACAGGTTGAGTGTGGACGAGCGCCAAGTTACAAAACATCAAACAGAAAAACTGCATGAAAATGAAAGACAGAATAAAATAAAAGACAGAAATAAGACTCAAGCCATGAATGAACCCACTGTTAGAGAAGCTTGTTTATAGACTCGCATTAATACATTTAGAATCAGTCCTTTATGAATCAGATAAATATACAGTGATTGAAGAAATAAAATAAAATTATAAACAGCAGAGAAAGAAGACATGACAACACAGCTTTATTTCCAAAAATTTGAATAGAAAACTAGAACCAGAGATGATTTTCCCTGAAATTACTCAGACTTACTAGAAAATGTGAAGTGACTGACAGCACCAACTATAAACATGTGTGTGTGTGTGTGTGTGTGCGTGTGTGCGTGCGTGCGTGCATGTATGTGTGTGTATAGTCAACACACACACTTGCTGCCTCCTACACTCACCCTGACAGCTTGGCTGCGGCAGAGAGCAGAGGTCTCATTGGCCGTGTGCCCCGCAACGGGCGCTTCGATTGGCTGTCGGGCCGGCTGCCACCGTGCCAGCTGAGAAAACATGTTTGTACGTGTGTGTGTGACGAGTGTGTTTGTCATGGTGGCAGCAAACAACTAATCAAAAGGATGGTCTCTCTCTCTCTCTCTCTCTCTCTCTCTGTCTCTTTCTCTTTGTGTTTTGTTTTTGCCTCCTCTTCTTCTCTTTTTCATTTTTTTGGCTTTTGACTCTTCTCCTGCTCTTCCTCTCTGTTAGAGCAGTGGTTCCTTGCATGGAAGTTGGGCTCCCCGGATAGATCTGAGGGGGGGTCACAAGATGATTAAAGCAATAATGAAAAGAGAAGTTGCACCAAATTACGTTTGCTTTTTTTTTTTCTAATGCGTGCTTTTGTCTGGTGAAGCACTGGAAACCTTCACTTTGTTAGACTTTTAAAAATCCATCTAATGAAGCAGATTCAAAAAGAAAACTCATGAGGGGTCAGAAGTAGAGATTCCTTCACTTTAAGGGGCAACAACCCAACAAACCACCGCTTTTGACGCAAAATGCACGGTGTCATGGTCCAGGGAATTTCCAGGAATTGTTTACTTTCAGTACAGTCCCCTCTATGTGCTGATTCATGCATTGTTTGAAGTGGCTGAGTCATCAGTATGGAAGACAAGACGGGACCAGATCAGGGGTCAAGGGGTCAGTTGGTTGCAGGACTGCTCACGGGGGGTGTGAGGGTGGAGAGATGCTGAAATGATTTGAAAATGAGATGTGGTGCATTCCTGCAGTCATGACGCAGTAGGTGCAGTAGTAGTACAGTAGTGAGACGTCATTTGTCTTTGCCTTTCAAATGTGTCTGGTTGGTTCCTCCGTCTGCACACGTCACAGTGTCCTTGAGCAGAGCCCAGCTTGCTCCTAATGCTTAGGCTAGCACGTTGCATGGTATCTTGTTGCCATCAGTGTGTGAGTGTGTGTGAGTGTGAAGGAGAGACAAATAGTAATGTCTATAAACAACAGTTTAAGGAAGTACTGCTCTTTCATGGATTCATCCCGCAGGTCTGGGAATCGAACTGGCAGCTTCTGATTCCAACAAAGTTTGTGTGTGTGTGTGTGTGTGTGTGTGTGTGTGTGTGTGTTGGACAGTGCATTACCCCTCCTCTATGGGGAAGTCCCAAATGTTCTCTCTCTGTGTCTCTCTGAAACTTAGAGATTGTTGTTAATTACTTCATCAATTGATTATTTATAAAACCACTTAATGAGCTGTCAGAGCGCCAACTGGCTCCACACCAACTCTTTACCTCTGTGCTGTTTTTTTCTACTCATCTACCGTCCTGTTGCCTCCTGCAACTTTCTTTCTTTCTTTCTTTCTTTCTTTCCATTGCAGTTTTTGTGGAACACAGCAGCAAACACGTAAAGAGACAACACATCTGTGGCACAGTGGCTCAAAGAATATAACACTCACTGATGAAGCAGCGGGGTGTAGGTTCAAATACCAAATTTACGCAGCATCTGTCCTGCCTTATTGCACTTGAACAAGACACTGAATCCCTAGCAGTTGCCGATGGTTGACCTTTGACCTCTGACCTCCTAAAGACAGTGTCAGGAGGACAAGTACATATTTCTCCATTGGGATTCAGCTAAATGTCACAAAAAAGGACCTACAAGTTTTCTCTCTGTCTCTCTCTCTCTCTCTCTCTACACACACACACACACTCACACACACACACACACACACACACACACACACACACAAACAAACACATTTTTCCGTGTGTCCTCATCTGTTTGATGCCGAACAGGAACAGACATGTTGGATAAAGGGATAATTTAGACTGGATTAAGTTTTGAATTTTCTCACTCTGTGTGGGGTTTCAGACATCATCATATTGAATTTATCAGTGTGCGTGTGTGTGTGTGTGTGTGTTTATTGATTGTTGTTGCTATGTCACTGCATGTGTCTTGTTCCAACTCAGATTCTCATATCTGTGAGGTCATAAACTACAAAACTGAAAAGATCCTCCAAATTGGCACCAGCTCCCTCTTGTCTATATTAAAGGAACAGTCCACAGAGTTGGGAAGTTCTCTTGTTTGTGTCAGATGATCCAGCTGTTTAACCTAGCTTAGCCACTAGCCCTGCTCAACCAACGGCTAAAAACCACCTTCCAACAGATTCACTACCGCACTGCATGTTTCTGGTTAAATGAACAGGTCAGAAATAGAAAAGTTAAAAAAAGGAAGAAAATTCTCCAACAACCACTGGATTCAAATTAGAATCCACTGTAACTTGTTAAGAACCTCGACAGTGGGAGCTGTCAGATGTAGAGTCATTAAGATCTGTTTGTGTGTCTGTCTTTTTATGTCTATGTTTGTTCATGACCAGGCCGCCGCGTGTGTTTTCTATTTCCGTGTGTTTTGTGTGTATTCCCTCTTCGGCCTGTCAGGACTCTGCGTTGGTCGAGGCGGTTCTCCCGCTAACGATCGCTGGCAGTCGGCAGCATGTGGCAGTAATTAAATCAAAGGAAATTGGTGAAAAAGAGAGAGGGGGGAAAAACGTCTGTGTGGTGATTTTGCCAGAAAAAAAAAAGAAAAAAAAGTCCTGGTGGTTGAAAGGAAAATGGGAGGCTAATAAAACGAGTGTGGAAGAGACTCGTAAAAAGCCGTCACCTGTGGAGAAATGTTTTTGTTCTCGGGCCTGAAAACCTGCACGCAATCACACATGCACACACACGCACACGCACACACACACACACACAGTTCACACACCCTAGCATACATGCACACACTTGTGACAGATCTCATGTGTACCGACAGGCGTGCACAAACAGCCTCGTTTTTCACTTGCACAGATGGGGAAAAGGATGCAGACAAACACTCACACACACACACACACACACACACATGCAGGCGTGGGACTGCGTAAACACATGTACACAGGATAGATTTGGAAGACAGCGTTTTCTTTACCAACGAGGGGAGATTCATCTATTATAATTAGTAGCAGTATTATTATTATTTTTATTATTATCATTATTTATTCATTTATTTATAAAGTGAAATTTTATTCTGTATCGGAACACTTGGTTGTGAGACACTTAAACCAGCTACAGTGAAGGAAAACATTCAAAAGTCATGCTGGATGTTTGTGGTTGTTTTTGGTGTGTGTGCATTTGTAATTCTGTTCTATATATCACACGTGTATGAGTGTGTGCGCGTGTGTGTGTGTGTGTGTGTGTTTGTGGAGTCTGATGTCACTGCAAAATCCATCCTTATTACTGTAATATGAAAATCATGAAATTCCAAAGAAAGAAAAAAAAAAAGGAAGCGGGATGGATTTCACATTAAAGTTCAAACCTTCAAACCAGGAGAAGCAGGCAACTGCCCCAGGACCCCAAACCCCCCCCCCCCAAGGGCCCAAAAGCCCCAGGAGCCCTGCAACTGGTGTTTGCTAATTGGATTAATTGCTTAGTTGTGAGGAAACAGCATCACTTCAGTACAATATCAACAAAGGTGGATCCTGTGTTATGACTTCAGCCTTGTGTCAAACCCAAGTTTAAAAGCTTTATTATTTCATTTGTTCATAGATAAAGTTAATCAGATTATCACAGTTATGACCCACGGAAACCTCAGGGTCAGGTGGTTCTCCTCCAGTGTGAGAGTGCTGGTGGGTAACTGGCCTCTAACCAGTTGTTCCACTCAGGATTTTAACATAATAATAAAAACTTTGACAGAAGGAAATTTAATGTTGAAACTTTCATGAAAGATATGACTGTCACGAGGAAATCATATGAAAATATGTGGTTTTCAGAGGATCAGTGGTGATGGGAGTACACGTGTGTGTGTGTGTGTGTGTGTGTGTGTGTGTGTGTGTGTGTGTGTGTGTGTGTGTGTGTGTGTGTGTGCATTTGTGTGTTTTCAAGTGCACAGTTATGAAGCCCTCGGTGTTCTGAAAAGCCGCAGTGCGATTCGTTATTTCCTTCCTCTGATGGGTATTTTTCCTCGTGCGCACACACACACACACACATACACACACACACACACACACACACACACATTCATTCACTCACTCAGTCCCAGACCTCTGGCTATTTCCTGTGTCAGGGGGGACATTATAAAGCCACATTATGTTCGCTATGAGCCTCCATATTCCCCCATCACTGAATCATCCTGTGTGTGTGTGCGCGTGCGTGTGTGTGTGCGCCTACTCAATTTCCTGGGAAAGGAGATGTGAAAGGCTGTGATATTACGCACACACACACACACACACACACACACACACAGATTGGATTAGTTTGATGCGTTTCAAAGACACAGATCATCATTCTGGATGAGACACTGGAACAGACACAAACACATGCTTGCTGATCAAGAAAGTATTGATATATTGATTTATAAATCATGATTTGCATCAGTTAGAGGACTCATCAGGAAGCTGGAACGTTTTCTCGTCTTTTAGGTGGAATTTAATCATCTATTTGCTTTTTCCTCTTTTTTCTCACCCTGTCATGGATGTCAGTGGTTCAGCGTTTGTTCAAGTGCAAGTTCAAGTGACGTCACGTTCAGTAGCAAACGGTGGTGTGCGGTGATGCACCTGTGTCAGCTCAAAACCTTGTAGAGTTCACGGCCCGTGTTTTATCGGTCACCTGGACCAAAACACAGAGGTGGCCCTTTCTGTTTACATGACAGAATGGTGTAGCATTTCTCTGCACTTCATCACTTCTTTGTTGTCTGTATCTATTTCTCTTCTGGTTTGTCTTCATTGTCGCACCAGTTCTAAAATGTTTTGTCAACTTCAGAATTGCGCCAAAGTTGGATCAAAGTATTTGTTGCTGCTTCTGGGATTTGTTCTGCTGAGCTCCCTCAATGAGAGAATATTCGTTCTGAAAATTGACCAATCAGAGCTGAGTGGGCGGGATTAACAGCAAGGACATCATCTTGCCAAGTAGCTTGCCACCGTGTGAATGCAGGGAGCATCCGTGCTACAAAACAAACACCCCTGTCCTGATGTTTGGATGGATGGAGATGTGGAAAAAGAAAGTTATTTCACATCTACAGAAATCATATTTTAAGTTTTGACCAGACCAATTAACAATGCAATACACACACACACACACACACACACACACACACACACACACACACACACACACGCTTTTATGTTATGTTAGACAATCAGACCATGCTAAAATACATATAGGCGCACACACACATACACACACACGCAGTCTTAGAGTTAATTCGTGGTAATTAGTGGTCAATTAAAGTGCTGCGACTTCACTGGCTGTCTGACTCTTTGATGTTGTGGCTCCTAGTGAGACCAGACGCCATCTTGAATTCATTTACAGGCCGCAGTGTAAACACGCCACACAGCCGGGCTGCTACTTCTTTCCTTTTTCTACTTCTTTTCTTTACTTTATTTTACTGATTTGTTTATTTTTTTTCTTTAATTTGGAATTTCACTTCTTTCTTTTTTATTTGTGTGGACACAGCTTCTTGCTTTTTTCTTTTTCACCTGTTTTTCTTTTTCCTTTATTTTTTTTTTCCTTTTTTTCTTCTCTTTTTAGTTCTATTCTTGATTCAGTCACTTTGTCTTTGTTTAACTTTGTTTCTTTTTTAGGGAAATGTTTTAATCTTCACTAAGATTTTTCATTTAACTAAAAAATGGAATGTTGGTATTTTTGGGTTTTACTGGTTGTGATTTGACTGGTTTGAACTGACTGTCTTTGTATTATATCATATTATATTGTATTTGTTAAATGAGCCAATTAATTGAATCATATTTTGTTCTATTCTTTATTGTATTCTTTGTGAGTGAGGGCTGTGTCCAGCTCTATAAAATTAGTCATTTTAAGTTTTTAGTGTTCAGGTAAAAAAAAAAAAAAAAGTGTGTCTCACCATCTTATCCTGGTGATGATGTCAGAGGAACTGAAGCTTATTCAGCACTTTGAGTCACTGAGGGTCAATGACTGAGGTCAAGTCAAGTGTAAAGAGTCGGAAATCAGTGGAAAGCTGTGAAATACAACAAGAGTCACGGAGCTGCAGTGAAGTGTTTGTGACTGAAGCTGAGGAGAGGAAGAGCTGTTAACTGGGTTATTGTTGATGGAGAATAGCAGTAAATAATAGATAAACAGTCTGCTGCCTGAGGAGGAGAGGAGAGGAGAGGAGAGGTGAGATGAGAGGAGAGGAGAGCAGAGGAGAGGAGAGGAGAGGAGAGAGCAGAGGAGAGGAGAGAAGAGAGCAGAGGAGAGGGGAGAGGAGAGAGGAGGAGAGGAGAGAGGAGAGGAGAGGAGAGAGGAGGAGAGGAGAGAGGAGAGGAGAGAGCAGAGGAGAGGAGAGAGGAGAGGAAAGAGGAGAGGAGGAGAGGAGAGAGCAGAGGAGAGGAGAGAGGAGAGGAGAGAACAGAGGAGAGGAGAGAGCAGAGGAGAGAGCAGAGGAGAGGAGAGGAGAGAGGAGAGGAGAGAGCAGAGGAGAGGAGAGAGGAGAGGAGAGAGCAGAGGAGAGGAGAGAGCAGAGGAGAGAGGAGGAGAGGAGAGAGGAGAGGAGAGGAGAGGAGAGGAGGAGACAGAAAAATAGATGCTTCATTGATCTATGAAAGGAAGCGTGTCATAGATAGTGTGTGTGTGTGTATTTATGAATTGCCTCCTTCCTCCTTGAAGTATTCTTCCACACACACACACAATCTCAGACCAATTTATCCTTTTCCTGTTCTCACTTACACACTCCTCATTCTCCAGTCACACACACACATGCACACACACACACTTTTTTGATTCAAAAATATTCACAGCCGCTAACACTCACTCATATGTCGCACCTCTCTCGCTCGCTCGCTCTCTCTCTCTCCCTCTCTCTCGCCCTCTCTCGCCCGTTCTCTCTCTCCCTCTCTTTGTCCGGCCCCCCAGTGTTTTCTGTCTGAGTAACTCGACCCCCCTTCAGTCACAGGTGCACCACGCTAAGACACACTCACACACACACACACACAAACACAGACACACACACACACACACACGCTGAGTCCACTTGTCTTCACATAGGGGGCTCTAATCAAGCCACAGGAAGCCTGAGCTCCACAGGGAGTGTGCATATGTGTGTGTGTGTGTGTGTGTGTGTGCGTGTGTGTTTGTGTGTTCAGTTACAAGTGAGTTGAAGAATGTGTTTCGGTCCATGAAACTCACTGTGAGTGTGTGAAGGCACTGCATGTTTTCAATTACACACAAGTATTTTTGCAGGTGTGTGTGTGTGTTTTCTGTCTCTCTTTCTCTCATCCCTCGTTCTGTCGCAGTTTTTCTCTATTTCTCTCTCTCCTTATGAAAATTAAAAATCCTTCTTATTATTTATTTCTCTGTTTTTACAGTTTTCCTTCTACAACTCTCTATATTCCTCTTTTTCTCTCTTTCTCTTTTCTCTCCTTCTGCTTCTGTTTCTTTCTTTACTCTATTCACTCTCTTTCTCTCCCTCTTTCTTTCCTAATCTCCCTCTCTCTCTCTCACTCTCTGTACTGCATCATATGGAGTCAATTAGGCAACCATGCTCAAAACTCAGTGTGTGTATGTGTGTGTTTGTGTGTGTGTGTGTGTGTGTGTGTGTGTGTACATCTGGTTCACATTAGTGCAATTGCAGGTTGGTAGAATAAAGGGCTCGGCTCGGAGGTGGTGGGTGGGATTTCCTTCCGCTTTCACACACACACACACACACACACACACAAACACGCACACACAGTTTTTCCCTCCATGTGTTTTGAATCAGGAACATAATTAACCTTCAGAGGATTCAGGGGCCGCGACTCAGATCTCCGCTATAAAAATACATCTAAAAAACAGAACACCCCCCCCCCCCCAAAAAAAAAAAAAAAAAAATGTTTGATCCGTCTGCGGCACGTTTGATTTGATTTCCCACGTCTGCCTCCGGACGGTGCTCAGAGCGCGGCGGTGTGAGTGGTAAATGGAGATGAAACAGCAGAGCAGGGGATAGATGCAGTGGATGGACAGATGGATGTTAGTGGTGCTTTCTCTGTGTTGTCCTGTGACACTGCGACAGAGAAATCCTCACCTAATAGAACAAGCTGCAGCACAGACAATGCTCGACATGATGGGCGACCTCAGCCATTCATAAATGATTGAAATTGTTTGTGGTGTTTGAGACTTTCCTGTGTATCTCGTCTGTTCCTGGTTCCTGTGGCGTTAAACTGTTTGTGTGAAAGTGAATAAAGACAAGATGAAAGTGAAACCAGCCTGTTGGAAATGAGAGAGGCAGAGGACGGAGAGGAGGAGGAGGAGGAGGAGGAGGAGGAGGGAGAGAGTGAAACAAAGAGGGAAAAAATTGGACAGGCACAGGTGCAGCCGACTGTGTGTGTGTGTGTGTATTTGGTTGTGTGTGTGTGTGTGTGTGTGTGTGTGTGTGTGCGTGTGTGTGCGCTCAAGTATGTGTGTGTGTGTGTGTGTGTGTGTGTCTGTCTGTCAAGAGGTTTCGTGACTGCTCCTTTGAGTGTTCACATTCCAGCACATCTGCTTTGGATGAAGCGTGGTAAACTGTGTGTGTGTGTGTGTGTGTGTGTGTGTGTGTGTGTGTGTGTGTGTGTGTGTGTGTGTGTGTGTGAGAGAGAGAGAGAGACGGATAGCAGCAGGCAGAGACGGAGAGAGAGAGAGAGAGAGAGGCAGAAACAAGACAGGAACATTTTTAAGTCTTTTATTGAGTAAAATGCTGATTAGTTTCCTGTCCGTTTTCTAACAACGTCTATTTATGGACTTGTTTTAATGACAAATCTGTTCATCAACCTGGTTTGAAGACGGAATCATGAGAGTTGTGTCTGTTGATTTTTCAGCAAACAGTTTGTCTTCCTTTGTTTTCCACATGTACAAAGTGCAGTTGACCTGGAAGTGAAGCACAGTCCTGTTAGACTCTCTCTGCCTTCTCAGTACTATCAGTCCAGTGAGCTCCATCTAGTGCTGCGACCAACAATTATCTTCTGAATCAATTCATCTGCATCAATCATTTTGTCTGTAAAATATCAGGGAAACATACCTATTACAGTATCCTACAGACCCAGGTGACATTATGTAACTTTTTGTCTTTTTCGACCAACAGTCCGAAACCCAAAGATATTGAGTTTAGTATTGTGAAGTTTTTATATGACAAAGAGAAGCGAGTGAATCCAGCAGAAGCATTTAAACTGGACTGATCAATACATTCACTGTCTAATCGTTGCAGCTCTAATGTTGTCATAGGTGTAACAGACACTGGCTCGTCCTGTTGAAGCCTGTTGGTGAAAAGTTGTCGGTATTATTTTTCACTGAGCTGCATCCTCAACAAGCTTGACAATAACTAAACAACAACATTTATTGTGTGTGACCGTCTTCCAGAATGATGCACTGCGGTGCTACAGAGGCCCACAAATCATATTCTCCAGACGCACCAAAACATGTAAACATGTTCGTTTGGTACAAGAACAACAAAAATCCCTTCAGCAACGTGATTTCTTTAGCATATCGTGCCGCCCTACTGGAGAGACCTCGGGTCGGCCGGGTTGGGACGGATGGTTAAAGGAAACCATCGCTGGCTGGTGAAATGTGAAATGTGAACAGCGGTTTGTTGATCCATCCACCTCTACAGGTGGAAAATCTAAACATAAAGTATTTGAAAAATAATGGCTGCCATTTTAGCCGTGCTAGCTACGCAGCTGCAAGGATCTGTTGGTCGGTTGGTCCATCGCCTTGGTCCACACTGAAAAATCTCAAAAACAGATTGAGAAAAGAAATTTGGTGCAGATCTTCAGAGTGGACAGGAGGAGGAATCCCATCAGCTTTGGTGATCCTTTTGACTTTTCCTGTAGCACCACCATGAGGTCAACACTTGTGGTGTTAACTGGAATATCGCAAACTATTGGATGTATTGCCATGGAATTTGGTGCAGACCAAATGATTTACCTCAGGATCATTTGTAATAACTTCCTGTAGCATCACCATCAGGTCAAGATATTAATTTCTAATCTACGTAATGTGTTTCTGTTAGTAAGGTCAAAGGTCCTGAGGAAGAGGAAGTACAGAAAGAGCTCCCTCTCTTCTCTCTGTTCCCTCTCCTCTTTCTTATATCCAGCAGCTAATGGACAAGGAGAGACGGAGAGGTTGAACAGATGCTCCCCACATTTGGACACAATAACCAGGAGAAGAAGCATCAAACACTAAACACAAAGACAAAAAGCCTCCCTCTTCTTCTTTTCTTCCTTTCTTTACTTTCCTTCCATTTTCTCTCTTTTGTTTCCGTTTGCTGTCTTTTTTATCTCCGTCCAACTTTTAGCGTTTCACTTTGTTCTATTTATTGTTTTTCCAGTCTCGTTCTAACAAAACCCTTCAGGGCCCGGCAGCATTTCCATCACTGTCAACAAGTCATAACTGAAACACTGCAGAGAAAATAAAGTTTGTGTCTTTTTCTTTTTATGTCTCATTCACTGTAACATTTTTCCTCCACAGTCATTTTTTCTTTTCCTCTCTTTTTGTCAGTCAGTTTTTTTTTGTTATTTATATATATATATATATATATAACCCACTAATAATCTTTTAGAGTGCAAACTTTCACAAAACTTTTACAGATGTTGGATCAAAAACAAACTGAAAGCGGAAACGAGACATGGTGGAAATGTTACGTTAAATGAATACTTTTGGGAGCTTTCTGTCACGACAGTGTGGACGTCTACTGATTGTCTTTTTCCAATTAAAGTCCAGCTGCTGTTTCTTTTGTCTTTCTACCTGTGGTCCAGGTCAGTGAGCTGCACAGCTGGTTGTTCTGAATAAATGTGTGCGTGTGTGTGTGTGTGTGTGTGTGTGTCGTTAGCTCCATGAGGAATCAGTTTTCAGTGGAATGCATCTTTATTTTCTCATGTTGTTGCCACGGGCGACGCGCCGCGAAGCTTTGATGCAGTCGGTGATGTTCTGTGTTCTGTGAGGAACGTCAGACGTCACGCCACAGCGGGAGGTTACACAACCGCTTTGCTGGGTTCTATCAGGGTTTGTGCTCCACTGCAGATGATCAGTTCACACAGACGGCTGCGCTGGTCTCTGTTAGTTGTGTCTGTCGTTGTTCTGTCATAGAACGCAACAGAGTTGGAGTTGGTTCTACTGATTTCAATGCTTTTGATGTTGTGATACTGTTTTGCTGAACTGGTTTTACTGGTTTCTGTTGTGGTTCTATAATTTCACACGGACTGGTTTCCATTGTGTTTCTATTGTCTTTCTACTGTGGAACAGAGTAGTGGTTTAACTGTTTTCTGGTTTGACTAGTTTCTGGTTTGACTGTTTTCTGGTTTGACTGGTTTCTGGTTTGACTGGTTCCTGGTTTCTGGTTTGATTAGTTTCTGGTTTGATTAGTTTCTGGTTTGATTAGTTCCTGGTTTGACTGGTTTCTGGTTTGATTAGTTCCTGGTTTGACTGGTTTCTGGTTTGACTGGTTCCTGGTTTCTGGTTTGATTAGTTCCTGGTTTGACTGGTTCCTGGTTTGACTGGTTTCTGGTTTGACTGGTTCCTGGTTTGACTGGTTTCTGGTTTGAATGCTGTTTATATCAGAGTATATATGAGGATCCAACAGTGAAAAAGAAACAAATCTGGTTCCTCTGGTTCAGACTATGTTTCTGTCACAGCACTCCATTTGTCTCTGGTTCTGGTTCTGATGGTTTTACTTTCTTCTATCGTGGCACTGAAAGCTTTTTCAGCTGATTTCTGATCTGTTTTCTTCTGTGGTCCAGATTGTGATTTTACACAACTGGTCACACAAATTTCTATTGTGACTCTATATATAGATATCGTTGTATTTCAACCCACACTATAACCAATGTTATTTGACGAAAGAGATTAAAGAAGTTTTTGTGGGAATATCCAACTGAGACATGTTATGGAAAATAGCTCCACATGAAGGTTTCTGATTGGACATACACTGGGTTTTATCGTGGTTCACGTTATTGTTTCTGGTTTGTGGTTTGCCAGTCGTCGGAGAAACGACAACACGGTCGAGGGTTTCTCTGATTAGCTGAAGGTCTGCTCGCTAACTGTGGGAATACTGTTGCTGCTGTGTGTGTGTGTGTGTGTGTGTGTGTGTGTGCGTGCATGTGTGTGTGTGTGTTACTGCAGGAAGTGAGGTTGTTATTGTGTCTCTCGACATTCTTCAGACTTGAACACACTCTGCACCTGTTTCTGTCTGTCTGAAACACACACACACACACACACACAGTACACACTCACTTAAATACACATACACCCACAGAGAAACATGCACACACAAATCACAGTCTTTCGTCATCAGTTTAACAGCAGTCAATGGGAAAATATGCATGCACGACATGAGACATAAATCTACATATTTTCAACAGGAACAACACAAGCATGTGTGTTTTTATGTGCCTCTGTGTGTATGTTTCTGTGTGTGTGTGTGTCTGTGTGTGCGTGTGTGTGTGTGTGTGCATTTTCTTGTACAGGCTTTGGGTCAATAAATGTGGTTTTATGATCAGAGCACAAACTCAGCTCTCAGAGGGGAAGAGGAGGAGGAGGAGGAAGTTCGAGGGGATTTTAGTTTAACTCTAATGACATCTACAGACACTGTGTGTGCGTGAGTGTGTGAGAATGTGGAAACTGAAGGAATTCAATTCTTAAACTCATTCAAGGTGCATTGTGGGAAGGTACCACCACACTCAGATGAGTAGATTCTTTTAGTACATATTAGCATCTGTTTTTGTTAGTTAGTTTGTGTGCATGTGTGTGTGTGTGTGTGTGTTTGTGTGTGTGTGTGTGTGTGTATGTCAGTGGTGGGTGGGTGTTTCCTGACCTCAGCCTTTCATTCCCACAGTTCCCAGTGTTCCCTGATTGTTGTGGCGTTTAATGCCGTGTGGGCGTCTTTCCATGACCACTGGTTTTCAGGAAGTAAACCTAGTCAACACCAGACTATGCTCGGGAACACAACTTTTACTTCAGTTTTATTGAACAGCTGAACAGTTACTGCACACCAAAACACCCCCAGCACAAGGAGGGATTGAAGTTTACAACACCCTCACTTGAGAGGGGATTAAAGGACCATACCTGTGTGTTTTACCTCCCTAAACATAAGTCATGTCACGTTTGGCCTATACTTTTCATTATGGTAAATATTTTCAAATGCACTCTGTAACAGTTTTCAGATCATGGATGTATTCTTTCCATCATTCCTGGCAGCTTTTGATTGAAACTTGATTTGCTTGATTATGAAATCCATCAAGTCTGCCTCAGTTCATGTGACTTGCCTTATTAATGCATGTAATGCAGTTAAGGTGCAATTTTATTTCAAAAGTCTTTGTTTCATGACATAAATTATAGAATAATACAGTGCTAGACACGAATGTTAACATTACACAATATATCCTGGGTATTTTCATACTCTGGTTTCTATTATGGATATAATCTTTTAGCGATTTGTTCCAGCCGGCGACAACATCGTTGTCTTATCACAGTGATTGGCCTTAATGTAAAGTTATATCTTCTCAGCATAACTGTACTGTTTTGCAACCGTGCTGAAACATACTGAAACGTTGTCTCTCATACTGATGAATAAATATATATAAATAAATGATCTCCTCATGAGGAATCATTGAGGACATGCCTCCATTTTCAATGATTTCGAGAGTAACCACGCAGTTTAAAAAGGTCACGTTCAGGAGCGGAATAGTTTGTGACCAATAGGTTCAACTGTGTTTAGTTTTAATGTGTGTTGTAAAATGTTCCACATGTGTGTGCAGCACAAAAACTAAAAGCAGTTTTCCCAAAATTGGTGTTTTCATGTGGGACTTTGACCATCAGCCAATCAGTTGAACAGGTCACATAATTGCTATGGGAACAGTTTAATAAGGAAGTGATGTATGATGGCATGTTGCCATGTAAGGGCTTTATAAATAAATAGAAACCAACGCCTGTCACGTCTCACTGTTCGAGATGTGACAGGCGTATAATTTACAGGAAGGCAAATAGTCGCAGTTGTTGGCGTGTGTTGAACACCAGCTGTGCCGCTGTGATTTAAAGAATAACTACAGCCTTATTTGAGCTGTTTTATTGTAGCTGATTCACGCTCCGGTCCCAACCTGTCTTCATACAATACTTCACATCTGCTTCACCTGCATCATTTACTGACGTTACAGCTGAGTGTGCGTCGACCACACGGAGCTGGGACGTTGGGTGTGATCAGAAGATGTAGTGTGGCGTTGATGGTTAAAAACACCGAGTGGAGATGAAGGGAGAGCCTTCAATCCTGTAAATATGATTCATGCTTTTCATCAACTGATGCAGTTTTTTTTTTTGCTGGTTGTCAGGGCCATTCTCTACTCAGCTGATCCCTTGTCCCTTTCGTGAGGACCAGAGGAGCTCTCTTCTTCATGTGTTGCAAAGTTCATCCCCTTTACTGGAGGAGGGAAAGACAACATGTTAACATGGAAGCGAATGCAGCCATTGTCATTTCAGCTTCTATCTCTTCTGGCTCCAAATATTTTCACACCTATCCACACCCGGGGCGGGTTTCACAAAGACAGACTTTGACTGTGGCTTAGATATAACTAATAGTCAGACTTCAGATGGACGTCTAAATTCATCCGTTGCACAAAGTTCTTGACTATCTTAAGCCGGACTGTGGTACAGTGAATTCTGGGTAAATTAAGACTTTTTTCAATATAAAAAAAAATGGCAGACTTAGGAACTGCAGAGTGAAGAGTGTAACAATTATAATGAAAAAAAAATCTAATTTGGAAAAGAATAGATGCTTCTCTAAAAACTCTTCCCCCTCTCTTTGCTCTCTCCATAACAACGTTAGCAAACCACAAATTATGAGCCATGTTTTCCTGTTTTTTGTTGTTGGGTGCTTCTGCTCAGTGCAGGTGATTGTTATTGTTACAGATGTGCTTAGGCCTGAGTAAGCCTGAGTTAATTCTGGTTTTAAAATGAATCAGTCTTTATTATTGTGAAATAGTCTGACTTGCATGAGACTAATAGACCGACTATTTGCTTGAAGTTCCAACGCGAGAAACATCCCACCACTATCAACTAGACTTAAGTCTCTCCATTAGAGTTTTATCTTTCTTTGTCCCCTCATTTAAAGCTAGATAATTAAGACTGGACCAACACTACAGTCTGAAATATCTTTGTGAAACCGGCTCCTGGCTAATTGCTTCTGAAAAAAGGTCTAACTGTCAGTTTGAAAGTTTCTCAGATCCCTAGATTCTCTGTATGGTCACACTGTGCTGGATATCGTTTACTTTTAAGCATATAGGACAATAACACAACTGGAAGTCGGTGCCAGTTTTCCCCCTCAAAAGTAAAAGCTGAAAGCTTCAGCAGAGCAGCAAGCTTTTAGTGATCTGAAGAAAAACTCAGGAGGTTTTTGTTTGACAGAAAGGGTTTTTAGGCTGTTTTCTGTTTTTAATAATTTCTCTTAGGGAGTGTGGGAAGTGAGATGATGTTTTTTATAATGCCCCCAAGTCTTTTTCTTTTATTTCTTCTGTCTGTGCTTTATCATGAGATTTCTGTACCACATCTGTGATCCATTCATATGCAAATACTCTAAAGTTAACAAAGCAACCCATGTCTTTTTTAGGGGATCTAGGTAGATTAGGTGTAGCTGTGGAGTGGGTTTTTCATTTTAATGTGAATCAGTGGGGGAGATAGAGGGGTGTGGGGGGTGGGGGTGGGGGACTTCAACAGCTGTTCCAGGGTTTGCGTCATGCCGTGCGAGCTAGCGTCATGGCTGAGAGTTCGCACGCTATGCACACACACACACACACACACACACACACACAGACATGCTGTGGGGACCCCCAGTCGAAGGCATGACCAAACACAGGCATTGTGTTCTCATGCAGCCGCTGTGTTGCTGAGGAAGAGCGTCACCTGTTTTGAGTGATGACGGGCTGCTGGTTCTGCTTGCTCTCTCACATTTTACTGCATGTTTGCTGCATGACGGCTCCGCTGCTGCTGCTCCCCCTCTGAGAGGAGAATCACAGAATCACTACTTTGTTCCTCTGTTAGTCACCAGGCTGGTCTGCATGAGAGGAGGACTGGAAAAGATGAGCTGTGACTGTTGGACATGTTGGGAAATATGTTGTAGTTAAATGCAGCACGAGTGGTGGGCCCTGTATATGCAATTCATGTGGTTGCTATGACTACCACTGTAGTTTTAAGGTATGGACTGATGAAGCTCAAACTCAAGTTTAAAATCCACTTTATTTGACATAATTAAATACAGTTACATAGAAACATTTTTAAACTCATTTTCCTTATGAAATTTTATTTATAAAGTAATTTTTATAATGTTTAAACTTATTCATCTTTTTTTAACAAAGTCACTATTGCAGCCCTGTCTGTGTAGGATTTTAAAAAATGATTTTAAAGGTCAATATTGTAGTAAGTTGAGATTTCCAGTCTTTTTTGATTATAGATCAGGTCTAGGTTCTATATTAATACTGTAAAAGTATCAAAGCCTCAGTCCACAGAGAAATGCACACAGCCTGTATTCAGAAACTGAGCCTTAAAACCAGCCGTCAGGACTCCTGGAACTTTGTGATGTCACAACAAAGCAGTCACCGCTCTCAGCCATGCCCCAAGCCCCGCCCACCTGGACCCACCATTCAAACCTTGCATGATTTGGTTTCTCTAAGTGTTTACCTAAATCTGATATATTTGATATGTTTTTATTCAATCACTCAGAAAACAGTCAGCCAATCAGAAGAGAGACTCAAACCCTCCTCTCTTCTGATTGGATCAACAACCTGTTACTAGAGCTCCAGAGAGAAGCCTGAGAGAGGAGATGTTAAACTACACTGAGATGGTTTTTGGTTCTTAAAACCACCAATATATCTTCTTATGGATCAGCACCTCAAAGAAAACAGCAGAAATGTTTAAAATAGGGGCCTTTAATGGATGATAGACAGAGCTTGCAGAGCAGCCGCCGTATTTTTTCCAGTATGAAAATCACAAACAAAGATCTGTGACAGGAAGTGGTGTGTTCACTGTGATTCCTGCTGCGAGGATTGAAGTGCGGCGCTGTTTGTGTTTGGCTGTGAGTTTCTCATGAGAAAGACTTGTATTTTTGTCAGTGAGCAGATTGTGAATGACGTGTGTTTCTGTGTTTGTGTTGCAGGTGTACGCTCCGTCTGCCAGTACAGCCGACTACAACAGGGACTCACCGGGTTATCCCTCCTCCAAACCTCCCAGTGCTGGCTTCCCAAGCTCATTCTTTATGCCAGGTACACACAAAGACACACACACACACACACACACACACACATACACTCACAAGGTCTGTCCCTAATCAAAACTCCCACCACTAGATTCCTGAGTTCTTTGTGGATACTGGATCAGATGAAATAAGCTCAAGGTCCATGAGAAAAAGCCGAAAGATGTTCTTGGATTGAAATCAGCTAAAGCCTTGAGTCATACATCTTAATGGTTGCTGTAATAGCTGCCCAGATAATGTATTAATCCCATAGACAGGAGACAACAGAGATGTCAACAGGTTGCTCTCTGCAAACTCTGCAGCTGTTGTGAACGCTGTCAGATAATCCTGCTTTCACAACAGACGTACAAGAGCGTCTTTCCCATTGGCAAGGCTATGCTCCTCCAATAGCTCTCCAATTGACAGCAGGTGGAAGTTATTAGAGTTCATTCTTTGAATCTCTGAACTCCAGAAAATATGTCTCATCTACTCGATCATACCAGCGCTTCTCATGCTTGTGCTTTTTGAGTAAAACCCTCAAAAGCAATGATGTCCTAACATGAAAATAACGCACCAGACTGATGTGTTTCCTTCTCAGAGTTTAACATATATCAATACACTTTTTCTGTTCTATCACACTTATACCATGTCCACTTACCAGAGGTGAAAAAACAAGATTCAAACGATCATTTTAACATTGATTTGCAGTCAGTTTTGTTGGGTCTGATTACAGTTACTTAGAGCAGACCTTACCTGCAGATCTTCAGCACTGATCCACTGGTTTAAACATGGTTAGACATTTGACCAGAACTTTGTTTGGTGCTGTTATATGAATTCTAGCATATGTATCAGATAATCATGGTTTCCTCCAGACTTTCTTTTTCCTTTTCACCTGTCATGTAAATACACACACTTGCACACACTTGCACACACACACACACACACACACACACACACACACACATATGAAAATGGTTGGTACACATGACCTCAGTTATCAGGTTTGTCCAACACAAATCTGTTACCAGGGTTATTCTTGAACAGGTGTAAGGAAAAAAGGTGTCCCATTTATACATGTTTTCTGAAATCAGGTTACTTCCCAAACTGGGTCAGAATACCAAAACTACAGAAAGAAAACTGCATAGAGATTAAACTGATCTGAAAACAGCATACAGCACATCACATGTACCTCTCTCTCCCTCTTCCCCCCCTCTCTCACTGTGTTTCTATCAGATGGTCACAGTGGTGATCCCTGGAGCAGCAGTAGTAGCAGTATGAGCCAGCAAGGTTACCACGGCAGCATGCTCGGGGGTGGGAACTCATCCCACGGCCCCGCCCAGAGCTCCTCCTACTGCGGGATTCACCCTCACGACAGACTGGTGAGCAGAGCTGTCCATCACGGTGTATATCAATACCAGGGTCTGTACAGTGTGTGACACAGGTGGTACTTTCAGGGCGTCCCAACTTCATTTACATAAATAAACGGAGATAAGGAGATTTCAGACAAGATGATTGATTTTCAGTTTTCTAGGTTTCCCCTGAAATTCATGACTCTCCGTACATATCCATCCATTTCACACCTGATTCGAAGCATGAGCTCACTACTATAGAAGCTGAGCACCTAAGTTCTTTCTTTATCTTGAAAATAGTAGTTAAAATTAAAGGTGCACTTAGGTACTGGCTTTTTTTTAAAGCTTTTACAGTGAGACCATAAGATGTCCAGAAAATGCTCCTGATAGACATTCAGTTAAAATGTTTCTTTCACTGATTTATTCGTGTTGTATCCAATTCAGCTGATGGGCGTAAACAGTTTAGGACAGCCATGAAAATGCCCTTATGTAACAGTTTAAGAAGAAGCTAAATCAGTTTTGCAAAAACCTAAATGGACTCCTAGTTTGAAAAATGAATTGAATCATTTTGTTGAATCAAGTAAATGGCGGTTCTTCATGCCAGTGACACGAGAAACCAGACTGAAAAAAACACATTTTAAAGCCTAAGAAAGTGAAGTTATGGCAATAGGTTATTTTAAGTTATGGAATGGCTACAACCCTGGTAGAGTCATAGATTTAAAGGCAAAAAAACATCTGTTAAATCAGTCGGTGGTCAATAATATATTAAACACTAATAATACTATGGGCTGTCTGCAGAATGTATTCACCATGCTGTATTTTTCCACATATCTTGAGTGGTTTACTGTCTGTGTTCTTACTAGAAGTGCACATCTGGATACATGAAATACATTTATAAATTCTACCCAAATGTGAAGCTGTAAATCTGTCAAAGGTCATTGGATGTTTATTCTTAAAAACTAACTACTCTCTTTGATTATTCAAAGAAGAGGCTTCATTTTTATCACCACTCCCTTTTATTTTTATTTTGTTCTTATGTAATGTTTCCTGTTTTGCAGTAGTTTGTTATTTTTATGTTTGACTTCATTCCGTCGTCTCTCTGCAGAGCTACCCATCGCACTCGTCTGCAGATATCAGCTCCAGCCTTCCTCCAATGTCCAGCTTCCACCGAGGGGGAGGGAGCGGGAGCGGGGCCAATCACTACAGCACCGCCTCTTGCACCGCCCCCACCAACGGCACAGACAGCATCATGGGTAAGACACCTGTGTATGTTTTTGCCTTGAAGCAAAGTGGTTAAAGAAATAATGAGGTTGCTGTTAAGTTCAGAAACCGAAATAGAAGCGTTGATGGCGTTGTTTGGGTGTTTGGCAACTGCACAGTCATCTGCTGTCAATCAGCTGGTGGTGTAGCTAATCTCATTAGCTGATGTCATTAATTAACTGAAGGAGAAAAACATCCATTTCATTTGTGACATTCCAAGTTTAATGATGTCCATGCAGACTTAACTGAAGAGGCTGCCTTTCTTTTTATCTGATTGGATGGAAAGGGGTTGAATTCTTTTCTTTTTTTTTTCTTTTTTTTTTAATTTGTGGTGCTCAGTTTTTTTCCAGGCTGGTTCAACCTGTGGGAAGTAGTGATACGAAAAAGAGTGGCTCTGGTGCCACCATGAGGTTGACATTTCTTCTTTTTTCATGAAATGGTCTCACAGCTAAGGGCTACATTGCCATTAAATATGGTACAGACGCGACTCCCCATACACCACCATCATCAGGTCAAAACCATTGACACTCCCATCAGCCTCAGCCGTTTAGTGCTAATTAGCAAATGCTGCCATGCTAACATACTAAACTAATGAGATAAGGATGGTAAACATGATCAAATCAGCATCTTAGCCTCGTCATTGTGAGAATGTTAGCATGCACACGTTAGCATTAGCTCAAAGCATTGCTGTGTCTTAAGTACAGCCTCACAGAGCTGCCAGCAGGGCTGTAGACTCTCCGTCTCGCTAATCTGTTGATGGGATGTGATCGTTGATGTGAGTTCACATGTTCATGTCAAGGTCTGTTTTACTTGTTTGAATGTCTTTAATATTTTTGTGTAGACTTAAGACTTCAGACATGGACTTCATCTTAAAGAGACATGAAGACTGACACATGACTTGGACTTGACTGAGAGACTTCACTTACTTGACACTTGACTTCCTGACTACCTGCACTTTGACTTGGCAATGTATAATTTGGACTGCTGAAAGGACTTCGGCACTGACTTGAGACTTTACCTAAAGCACTTAAAAAAAGTTGCTGTGTGTAAGCTCTAATTCTTATCATTAACCCAATCACCTTTACTCACTTGTGAACTGACAAGATGGTTTAATTGTGAAGGTAACTGATTGCCAGCTTGGGTGCACTCGCTGCTGTGTTTGTGTCTCAACTCTTGAAGAATCCACAGATGATTGGTCGCAAAGACAATATTACCAGACCTTTCCGATCAGGAGACAGCATTAGCTAATAGACCGTTTTTATTTACAGTCACATCACCAGTTATAAAGGTTCCTGCTGTGATTAGACTCAAATGATTGAAACCACTTAAAAAGTACATTTCATTTTTAGAGGAGAAGGCGGGCGGTCACGAACTGAATATAACCAAATTGAGAGAAACACTTGACCTTTACATCACTGACACACACACGCACACACACACACACACACCCACACACACACACACACACACACACACACAGCATGCCATATGGACCCCTTGCTTTGAGTCCCGTAGAACAAATAGGACACCAATAAGAAACAGATTGAAAGTTTGTTTTCATGGGAAGACATCTCCAACATTCCACAAAGAGATCACACACACACACACACACACACACACACACACACACATATGAGCCAGAGCAAATGAGTGTAAACACAAGATGAACGTAATAAAAAACATGACACTGTTGTTTAAATATAAACATATGACAGACGTGTGCACACACATGAACACTCAAACACAGACTCACAGTGTTTACAGCTTTCTCTGCCTCAGTCTCATTTCGTACCAGTAAACAAGGGAGTGAGCCCTTTTTAAAGAGAGCAGCATCTGCGGTCACTACTCATGTAAGTTGATTGTATTGATGAGCAGCGGTTCGCAAAGGAAAACGTATCACAATGTCAGGAAACTTGTCACACCCCCTGCAGCAGAAGTCGCACCGCTTGAGGCTCGTACAGTCAGCTCTCAGTGACGGCGCTGCAGGTGGAACAACATTTTATGGTCCACTCTCTCAAATGTGAGGATTTGCTGCTTTTTCTTGTCTTGGATTAGATTTTTATTATATTCCACCTTGACCATTAGGGTCCATTAGGTAAATGACATGAATCCACACTGACCACAGCTGCTGTTCTTTGTGATGAGGCTAACAGCAAAAGTTTTACAGTCACCTTGCAGTCAACACAGCATGAGTGTGTCATTCTCTAATGAGGGTGTAATGTCATTGTTAAGTCTGTGTAATTAAATATGAATGAATAAAAAGGTACAACCACAACACAACGACCCTGGATCCACTGCAGCTTGGTAATGCCTTCCGATGAATACAATTGGTGGGAAGCTGTTGAGGGATCACGTGCTAGTTACTGCACCAGCAACTTCTATTTTACAAAGTTTTCAGTATGTATTGTGTTAATACTGGAAAAATTATGATTCAAAATGTATGCAAACTTAAACAAGTCTTGATGTTTATTATTATGCTGCTGACGCTCCCATGATGCAGTGCTCTGAGGAAATGGAGGAGCTACTTGAGCTGAAAAAAAGGGGCGGATGGTGATGAGACAGAGAAAATACAAAATTAACAAAAGGGCCTCATTTTCTTCACAGATACAGTTTGTTTTCATACAGCTTGTTTAATAACTGCAGAACAGTATAATGAAAACTAGTGTAGT
The DNA here is from genome assembly GCF_002814215.2 of Seriola lalandi dorsalis. Classification (NCBI taxonomy): domain Eukaryota; kingdom Metazoa; phylum Chordata; class Actinopteri; order Carangiformes; family Carangidae; genus Seriola; species Seriola lalandi. The sequence goes on along the minus strand of NW_019525037.1, from coordinate 114,409 downwards.
CCACAGTGTATACAGTGGTGTTAGTCTTTGTCAGCAAGAATATTTTTACAGTGTTTCTTGAGCGCTCTCCACAGTGAAGCTCATGTTACAGAAGAATATGCTCTACAACAAATGAATGGTCTTCTGCTACTAGATACACTCACCAAGCACTTTATTAGGAACACCATATAAACACTGGGTAGTTCCTCCTTTTGCTTTCAAAACAGCCCCAGCTCTTCATGTCATGGATTCCACAAGATGTTGGAAACTTTACTTGGAGATTCTGCTCCATGTTGACATGACTGCATCACATCGTTTCTGCAGATTTGTCCTACCACATCCCAAAGGTGTTCTACTCTATCCAGGCCCTGTGACTGAGGAGGCCTCAGAGCTCATTGTCATGTCCATGAAAGCAGTTTGAGACAACTGTATCTTTAGCTTTGTGACATGGTGCACTCTCCTGCTCCATTAAAAAGGTGGTGAACTGTGGCCATGATTCAAACCATGATTGATTGGTATCAAGGGGCCCACGGTGTGCCAAGAAAACACACCCACACCATCCCCTACACCACCACCACCAGCCGCCTGGCTGTTGACACAAGGCAGGTTGGGTCCATGGATTCATGCTGTTGATGCCAAACTCTGACCCTACCATCTGCTGCCTCAGCACAGATCCAGATCCATCAGACCAGGCCACGTTTTTTTCCAGTCTTCAACTGTCCGGCGTTGGTCACAGATTTCTGTTCTTGGCCGCCGACAGGAAGCAGAACCTGACGTTGTCTTCTGCTGTTGTAGCTCCTCCACCTCAACTATTGTGAGACTGTTGTGTGTGAAAAATCTCAGGAGATCAGCAGTTTCAGAAACACTCAAACCAGCCGTCTCACACCAACAATCACGTCATGGTCAAAGTCACTGAGATCACATCTTTTCTCCATTCTGATGTTCGATGTGAACATTAACTGAAGCTCCTGACCTGTATCTGCAAGATTTTATCCACTGCATCGCTGCCATGTGATTGGCTGATTGGATCATTTGCACGTACACAGGTGTTCCTAATAAAGTGATTGGTGAGTGTGTAACTAGTGTGTGATATTGAATTGGTACACAGGCAACCGGACATTTCAGAGTATATTAAAATAAATGAATAAATAAAGAGATAAATAAAGCGATGTTTCTCTCTGAAGAGGTACAGACGGAAAACAGACAGAAAAAACACAAAAATCTGTTTCATCTCCTGAATGCTCCGCTCCTTTGTGACTATAAGCTCTCATTTATGAAAAAGATTTTCTCCTGCATATGTTGTAAATTATGCATCAAGTGAGGGTGAGTGTGTGTTTTTGTCTGTGTGCGAGTGAGTGTGTGCGTGCGTGCGTGCGTGTGTGTGTGTGTGTGTGTGTATAACAGTAATCCCTTGGATGGTTTACTAGGCCAGTGGTGTGGCGTGAGTGAGACATGAGGCTTTAACTCCAAAACATATGCTGCTTCCTGTCTCTCCCCTTCTTCTCTCTCTACCTGTCTCTCTCTCCCTCTCTCTCTCCCTCTCTCTCTCTCTCTCTCTCGATCTGTATGTCTCTTTATCTCCAACTGCTTAGAGAAGTGCAGTCCTGCCAGTCTATGTCATGGATTCATTTGCCATGAAAGGGTGTGTTTTTTGTTGTGTTATGTGTGTGTGTGTGTGTGTGTGTGTGTGTGTGTGTGTGTGTGTGTGTGTGTGTGTGTGTGTGTCTAACTTGTGTGCGCGAGCGTAAATTTTCCATCTGGGATCTGATATCAGGAGGGATGAGCTGTAAGCATGTCAGAGTCCCTCTGCCTCTCTCACTGTGTGTGCGTGCGTGTGTGTGTGTGTGCGTACGTGTGTGTGTGGGGGGGGGCAACAACAACAACACAGGAACATATTGCCAAGCAGATTGCCTCAGGCCAAACGTAGCTCAACACTTTGCTCTCT
>NW_019525037.1:88000-112465 GCF_002814215.2 Seriola lalandi dorsalis | reverse complement strand
GGGGGGGGGGGGGTGTGCTCATCTGGTCCTGTTAGGTCACTTCCTTCCTCTCTGGCCTCAGTGCTCTTCAAGTGTGTGAAACAGATTTAGTTGTATTTAAGTCCAGCATTTGCACATGCACGAATGCGCACAGATTCACACTCACACCACACTCACACATGCTGTCAGTCAGTTAAAATGTTTAAAATGTTGAAAGTCGATTTAGATTGAGTTCTGTTTCTGTTTTCCATCACATTATTTGAATAAGAGTCTTGTCGCAGCGTCATTTTTAACAGCAAGGACTTGGATTCATGCACAGAGCTGTAGTAAATCTACACTGAGCTTCCACATGATGTTCAGCTTGGGTGAACTCTAACATGAGTTTTTGCTCCACTCAGAAACAGCCTTCACAGTCCTGACCTTTGAGGGAACATAGAGCAAGAGAGTCCAAAAGAGAGGATGCTATCATATTCACTGTGTTGCACCATCACATTTTTATGTAACAATACTCCACAAAAGAGACGCATCATGGTCTGCAGTCAGTCGCCAGGGGTCCATGGTATAAAATAGGTCTCTTGAATTAACTGTGTCCAGTTAAAGACTGGACAACATGCGTTCATTTTTTTAATGAAAATGACGTCATGAGTTTTATTTCCTGCTGATTAAGACAAATTAATTCATTGCCTGTAATTTTAGGTGCATGACAACATGCTCCCCTTACAGCTTCCTAACTAAAGGTGTAATTTTCTGTTTTAATGAATATGTGTTTCCAGTTTGAGTGTGGAAGGGATGGACTGATGGTTTACAATTAGACAGAATAATCAAAATCTGTAGTTGACAACATCGTTATTTACAAGACTACGTCCCTGTTTTTGTGTGTGTGTGGGTATGTGTGTGTCACAGCTAACCGAGCACAGAGCGGAGCAGCCAGCAGCTCTCAGACAGGAGACGCCTTAGGGAAAGCGCTCGCATCGGTAAGTGCAGCACACACACACACAAATGCAGATCTAAGAGACCTGTTCAGTCCTTGAATAATGCAAAATGATTTTATAATTCATTTTTTCCGTTGTGTCCAAGCCTTTGGCAGACTTGGAGTTTATCATATTACTTAAATTCTATCTGTATGTTGTTTTTTAGTCTTAGTTGTAACTGATTTTTTTTTTGGTTTCTTTTTCAGATTTACTCTCCAGACCACACGAACAACAGCTTCTCATCCAATCCCTCCACCCCAGTTGGCTCCCCACCCTCCCTCACAGGTTAGCACATGGCATTCACCTTCTAACAACCACACACACACACACACACACACACACACGCTACATCAACCCAAAACCAACACAGAACAACATTTACCAGAGGCAAGAAGCAGAGCTGACTTAAGACTTGGACTGAATTCACACTTCTGTAAGTCACAAAAAAGAGGACTCGAGAATCAGCATGAACCTGTTTCAAATTACCTGAGACTTGAACTTGTTTCAAATGACCTGAGACTTGAACTTGTTTCAAATGACCTGAGACTTGAACTTGTTTCAAATGACTTGAGACTTGAACATTGAACAAATCATTCGAGACTTGGACTTGGACTTGCTTCAGATGACTTAAACACAGTTCCAGGAAAAAGAAGAAAAGGAAAAAAATATAAATCTTAACGCTTATTCAACATTTGATATAATTTAAAGGGAATTCTGCTCTGTATCAGAAGCACAATCACTAGGCGTTGAAAGAAACCATAAAAACAAATGAATAATTGTTGTGTCTCCTCTCCATACCACTCCTCCTCCTCTTATTTCCACCAATTACTTCTGCTCTCGGCTGATGTTGTAAACTCTCCCTGCTCCTTAAAGTGAAAAATGACTTTTCCTAATAATAGTTGTGTCGAATTTGTCTCTAATTGTCAGTGCTACACACACTGTTTGATATTTCTCTGCCACGCCTGGTGACTGATAGCTTTAATTACGAGCACCACTTTGACAAATTGTTCACAAACCTACCGGCTCTGCGAACACAAGCCCCCTCCCCTCTTCCTCCTCTCCTCCTCGTCATTATAGCGGCCTGGGATATTGCCTGCTAAACCATAATTGGTGTTTATCATTGTGTCAGAGTTACTCCACTTTTTACAAATTAGAAATGAAGCCTATTAGAGCAAACTACATGCAAATTGATATCCAAGGCTAATTCTGCGAGGGTGTTTTACACTGTTGGACTCGGAATAATTTACCCTGCCGTTTAATACATATATTTGTATTTGCACATGAATGTACCCAGGTGATTATTCATTAATTAGCATATGGAAATGAGCATGTAATATGAATAAAGGGAAGAGGGGAGAGAAAAGACTGCGAGACAAAATGGGAAGACAATAAAAATGAGAAACATGAGCTAATGAGATGAGATCAGAGTTACAAGGGAGAGATCAGTAGTGAAGGCAGAGAGGAGAAGAGAGGGAAAAAAAGAGGAAGGAACACAAATAGAGAGCAGATATGAGTTATAAGAAAATAACTGAGGAACTGGGCTGACTTAGTTTTATTGCTAATGATTTTCAATCTGTTTATTTTTCAATTTTTTTTTCATATTACAAGTGAGAAATGATCAACACCAAGTTCCAGATCTGAGTTGATAAGGTTTCGAGTCATGTTATCAGTGAAATGTTTGCTGACTGGTGTGTGATTCTTGATCAGCTGCTTCTTAACTATTTTGGTAAAAACTAAAAGACACAGATCTGTCTCTGTGAGGATACAATAACAAAAAGATTTGTTAGCATTAGCAGCTATTAGCAGTGGCACATTTGCTTCAAGCTTCTTTAACATCAAGGCATGGTCACACTTAGCCTGGTATCACCAGACCAATTTGTGTTTCCGAGAGCATTAGCTGGTAAATCTGCACAAATTTTTCACGTCAATCTTGGCGAGATAATATAATGATGTACAAATTTGAGAACAAAATGCTACAGGGCAGTAAATGGATTGCCACAGAGGAGCTAAAGGACGCTCGGAGAGCTATGTGATGCTAGCATATTCCTAGCTGCCAGCTGCTAGAGCCACATATTTCACAAAGATGTACACATGAATTGTACTGTGGCACTTTCTGGTGTGACTGGGCTTTAACGGCGTATCTTTGTGGTTTCTGTCCAAAATAAATAAATTGAAAAAATCATCTGTTAGTTTTTCTCTCCTCTGAAACCTGAACATTGTTGAACTGACTCTGAACACCAGCCCATCATCTCTCAGAGCTTAATGTAAATTCACACAAGTCGCTGTCTCTCTTCCGTCTACCAGCTAATGAGACCTGTCGGTTCAGATACAACCCTTCAGTGCGCCGTCAAACACAAAAGCAGAAAAGAACAGAGACACAAAGCTTGTTTATTCTGCAGAGGGCCCATGCTAATCAACCACTTGTACCTTTTCAAAAACAAAAGCCTGATATTAGCATTTCCACTATGAGATATGTGTTGGTTTGTTTTTGTCTTTTCTTCCTCATCTCTGTGTGTATTATGTCGGAGCGCCATGAGTGGATATGATGAGAGACTCCTCGTGTGTAAAGACGTTTTGTGTGGTGTTTGGCACCGTACGTCGAGTGGTTTCTTTTCTCTACATATAAAAAGGAAGGGAGGTTTCGGCTTTAATCCCCTCTCAGACATCCATCCTGTGGAGGGTCACAGGAGGCCGGAGCGTGGACAGGCTTGCAGTTTATCATAAAACACACATGAAAGGATGCAGATTTGAACTAAACTAAACATCTCCCCATCTCCTATCCTAATGATGTGTCCTTGTCTCCTCTCTCCTAGCTGCCAGTTCAGCTGTTTGGTCGAGGAATGGCGGACAGGGAGCGTCATCGCCAAACTACGAGGCTCCGCTGCACTCTCTGGTATGCACACACACAACCGCAACCATTGTGCACATGTCTAAATATAACATATATAACACAACATAACATGTTTGATTGTGGTTAAAATGCATTTGAACCAAAAGGCAGCTTGTTTTACTTCCATAACCTCTGTTGACTGAGGTCTGTGGAGTAACAGGAGGAGTTGTTTCTGTTCTTTTTTTTATAGACCATTATCAAAGCAGAAGTCTATAGACAGGTTTCCTACTCACAAACAATCCAGCTCCCAGCAGGATGGTAGAAAACACTGTCACAATGTCATGAGTTTAATTATGGACATGTAGACATAAAGCAACTTCAATAAAACCAGTTATAATATTGTTTAAAGGTAAATTTGTATGCTGTGTTTGTTCTTGTATTTTCAAATAGTTTTACCACACACCTATGTACATATAACATGTCTACATATATGACACTATATGTGCTAGATGTGCTACATTATTCAACTGTATTAAATACAAGCAAAACTTGACTGATAACAAATGTCAATACGGCATCAGGATCATGAAAAGAGAGTGTGTTCATCTCTTTATGAGTTTCATTCTCTTAAAAAACACATAAACATAATAAACATAAACATTATATTGTGACGCATTTTCCATCCAAAGCCATCGGCCTGTGCCTCTAACTGTCAGCAAGTCACACACTGAAACTCCAAACCCATAAAACACACAGTAGCAGTGTGAGTTGTTTTACCTTAAAACTGGTGTTTTTCTGCATCACCAGGTTCTGTGGAAAACTATCCACCACCTTCCAGAACTCTGCACCTTGTACTGTTCTCCATGGTCCTGACCAGGTCGCTAGATTCTGATAGCAAACAAATTAAACTGAGCTAAAAGGATTTTTCCTTCTTGAAATATTAGCATATATATTACAAACTGTTACATCTGTGATTTGTGTTGTTTAAATCACAAAAACAACTTTCCACATGTAACTAAATCAGGAGTAAAAAAGTCAAAACACTGTGAACTATTGAGAGCTGGATTAATATACATTTGGTGCTTTAGTGAGTATTTATGGCAGCAGAACAGTGAATGTGCTACTGTCTATAAATAAACCTACAATGTGTGTGTTCAAGAAGGTGTGTTAATAAGAGAAGTTTTTGCTCAATGACGGAGCTCTATAGCACAGAGGAATAAGATATATCATTGCTTCGGAGACATATTTTGTGATCTGTCACAAGCTTCTAATAAATCACAGGCATCCGGATGTTTATGGACGACCGACGTTTCAGTTTCATCCAAACTGCATCTCAGGATGAATGTCGAGAGTCACGTCTATCTGTGTTTGTTCGCTCTGCAGCAAAGTCGTATCGAGGACCGTCTGGAGCGTTTGGACGATGCCATCCATGTACTGCGGAGCCACGCGGTGGGGCCGTCTACGGGTATGACCAGCGGGCACGGTGACATGCACAGCCTCATCGGGGCTGCGCATTCGCATAACGGTGCCATGGGTGCTCTGGGCAGCGGGTACGGGACAGGACTGCTGTCGGCCAACAGACACTCCCTCATGGTAGGACCCTGAGAACATGTTGTTTTTTTTTTTGTTTGTTTTTTTGTGGTGATGGGTTTGAAGGTGATGTCAGAGGGAGCATAACGTTTAATGCAAAAAGGTCCACCTTAAAGAAAAGAGGAGAGGAGGTTGAATTGAAAACATGAAGACAGCAGTAATGTTTTCCATATTTAAGGCTTTTGGCTTTGTCAACTTGAAACAATAAACATAAAGAACCAAACAGCTGTGTGACATAAGGAGATGTAGGAGGGTGAGAGAGAGGGAGAGAAGGAGCATTATAAAACCAGTATAAACACATTCAGATGCCTGAAAATGTTCAGTCAGACTTATTTTGTTTATTTGTGTTGTACATTTGTCCATATTCACATGTGCACACACACACCAGATGTTCCTTCAGACACACAAGACGCTCCGCACACCGCCGCAACCTCTTCAACACCTATCTCTCCCCTTAGATCGTAGCCTCAACCCGCTTTTGTTCTGTCCAGCCGTTTTGCATTAAGACTGTAATGAGCACTGCAGCCTGTAGGGGGCACCACACAGTCCTGTTACACTGTTCTCACTACAGTAGTTCAGGAGCCTGGTCCTCTTCTCTCGCTGGTCTTTGTTAAAGTATTTACTTTGAAGTGCTATTTTCTAAATGGAGAGCACCTGTGGTAGAGGGCAGTGTGTGTGTGTGTGTGTGTGTGTGTGTGTGTGTGTGTGTGTGTGTGTGTGTGTGTGTGTGTGTGTTGGCCGACTCCCGCAGAGATTACCTTCTTCTCACGCATATCTGTCCAGCTCTCTCTCTCTCTCTCTCTCTCTCTCTCTCTCTCTCTCTCTCTCTCCCTCTCTCTCTCTCTTTCTCTCTGTCTCTCTGTCCTGGAGGTCAGTGCTGCATCATTGTCTTGGATAAACACACATTTTCCTCTCATCGTTGTCTGTCTCCTCTCTTACACGTTAACGCTTACACATTACACGTGTGTTTTTGCTGTATTTCCTGCTTAAAGTTGCAGTAATATTATGTTAACAGTGAATAAACGCCTTTATGTAATGTGAAAGGTCCCTCATAGGTCTGAATCCAGAGAGTTGTATCCAACTCTGCTCCACTGAGTTTTTTAGCCTCGTGTAGCTTATAGTTTTAGTTGCCCATAGTTTTGCTGTTATATAGGTCTGTCCCCGAAGCAAGACACATTGACTCCAGAGTGCAGGGTCGTCTTTCGTATATTAATTTGTCACATCCTTGTGGTTGATTGATTTTTTTAAGAGTCATTATTTTAATGTCTTTGTTCATCATCTTAGATGTGATACAGATACTAATTTATTTCCTGTAAGTAGTTGCAATATAATAAAAGCTGCTAGCGAAATGTTAGCAATATGGCAACATGTTAAACTGGAAGGTCCCACCAGTGAAAAGGCAGTGTGTACACTATGAAAGGCTTTACAGTGATTTGCAGGGGTGGCACTAGTGTTAGGACTAGTTTATTCCTAGATTTGACTTTCATGAATAACAGTTAAATTAGATAATAAAAGAAAGAGTGTATGGCATTCATGTATCATTTTAAGGGTTTACCCTGAGCCATATCATACACCTGACAGCAATCATATCACATCCATACAGGGTTAGCAATATTAGAGTTAGTTTACAGCCGTTAAAATAAACACAATGTTATGATGGGGGATACATAAGTTCAGGTATTGGAATCGGTATTGGGAAGGAAAAACTGCTATGGGAACCTCTTTAGTGAAAACATCAGATTTCCAATAAGTTGTAGTAAAAGTGAGTGTCCTGGTTACTGCTCAGTCCTAAAATTCAAATCGCCCAGGAGCATCTCTCCTGCTGAGCTGCTGACAACAGAGTGTTGTTCATTTTGTGATTCAGTTATTTTGAGAGTTTACAGCCTGCTGTGCTGTTGCTCCCGCGTTGCTCTGTCTACAATGACACAGTGATTCCACTGACAATATGTGAGTCAACTCTGGGGGTTCTTGACTGACGCAAATTATGTACAAAGCAATAAACAATCTACTTCCTGGAAATATTCAAAAATTGTTTTTTCACAGAGTTGGGGGTTATAATCTGAGGGGTGAGTTCAACTTAAAACATCAGCGGGCACGTACAACACTAAAAAGTTTTTGTCTGTCAGTTTGTGGAGTGAGGCTGTGGAACAGACTGGGTGTGGAGCTCAGGCAATGTCCGAGCATGATCCAGTTTAAAAAGTGGTACAAACACATGGTTTTCACGAGGTACAGGGAGGAAGAAGGGCTTTAATAATCGGGTGTTTTCATAAATGATAAATGATTTATGTATTTGTTTATTTAATCTATTTATTTTCTTCTACTTTATGTAAATATATATGTTTGGGAAGAAAGACTGATAATTGAGTTGTGGAGAAGGGGTAGGTTTAAATAAGCATATGCTTCATCCTACTCCTTTTCGGACATGTTGGGTTAACATTATTATTTTTGTTTTGATTATTGTTGTTGGATTTGTTTGTTTTTCAGTTTACTTTGTGTGTTACTCGCACATGTTCGAAATAAACTTAACTAACTAACTAACTAACTAACGCATCGAGCTCTAGTATTATGGCATATTTACTGTTTGGTTACCTGCACAGTGATACATGACAGACAGTTCTTGCAGCTAGCTGGTAAACATAGCATTTAGCAGCTAAAGAACCACATATTTTTCCCAGGAGCCGGTGGAGACAAAACAGGAGCTAAAAGGAGAGTGAGGAGGGTCTTATATTGATCAGATGGACACAAAATGAAACCAGTGGGATGATAATGTTGCTCGGGCTCAGATATCTGCTTTTTAAGATGGTACACAAAGTTAGGAAAGAAAGGACATTTAAATGTCCTGATGTACAAAGTGATATGAACAACACACCTAAGGAAATACTTAAGGCTAAAGAACTACATAACTTCACAAAATGTTTTGCTCAAGAAAACACCTCAGATGTTCACTTTGCTGTTTGCTTGCAGCATTTCATACTCTGTACAAGAAAAACTGGTTTTTAATTAAGGAAAATCTTTAAGTTTTGGAAAATGTCTTTTGAAAGGATTTAAGACTTTCCACATAGATTTGGGAGGGAGAAAATGCTTGAGAACTACTTTTCAGCTTCATTTGGAGGTTATTCTAAACACTTCTCCTCCTCCTGGGACACCCCCAGATACAAATTTGGCATTAAGCTTTATGAAGTGACTTGGAGGTTTTGCCCAAGAAAACATTCACAGTTTACCTCTTGCTATGGGTGATGTTTTTACAAACTACTTTTCAGTTTCATCTTGAAATGATTCCAAATGCATTTATGACTTGTTTTCATACATATGCAACCAGTGGAAAAAGAGAATAAAGTCAAGTGAAGGATGTGTGCTGAAAACACAATGTTTACTTCTGGACTCTTTAAACACACACATACATAGAGACACACACACACAGACGCTCATAAATTGCTCCTTGTGTTGTCATTAAGACCTCTGTGTGTGTGTGTGTGTGTGTGTGTGTGTGTGTGTGTGTGTGTGTGTGTGTGTGTGTGTGTGTGTGTTTATTTGGGCTCTGGAGTATTGGCTAAAAGAAAAACAGACCCATTACTGTAAGTCTGAAAACGCACCAGCTCTATAACCACATATGTGCGTGCGCACATGCACACACACACACACACACACACACACACACACACACACACACTTATATACTCTGAATGCACGGGGCTGGTTAACATCACATTGGGGGACCCAAGCAGCCCACTGACATTGTGGGGACTCATATCCATAAAGCAATTTGATTGGAGAAGCTGCTGATTGACAAAGTATTTTCACCAACTTGCAAATTCCCATTGTAAAGTTCCTAATCATAAAACACAGGATAATTCAACAATAATATCATTTTTAGTTAGGTTTAGTTGATTTGAGTTATAAGTTTGTGTGAAATCATGTTTTTGCTGTCAGCTTAGAATGGCAGATAGCTTGAGTACTACACTGCCCATGACCTTCAGCTTATATTGTTTTTTTTGTTCTGTTTGTTTATATATTAATTCAATTCAATTTTATTTGTATAGCACCAAATCATAAAAAGCATTATCATTATTATTACAAGTGCTGATATGATGAAATCTCAATACTAATAACAAAAATTTTACATTTTTTTCTCAACTCTATCACCAGGCCTTCAGTACCAGTTTACAGTGTTTGATACATAACTGGCACCAAAGTATTGAAGTTGATATACTGTTATCCCAGGCCTAGGTATAGTATGTGTAGCATGTATGTTTCCCAGACAGTGTAAACAGGAAGTCTAAACCAGAGGAAAAGGATGAGACTCAATCTAAATATTAAAAAAAAGAAAAGAGTGGAAAACAGAAAAAGCAGAGCGAGAGGAAGGAGTGATGTCATCTCTAAAATGAAGCCATTGTGTTTGCACTAAGAGTTTTTTGTGTATTTCCCATGCACAGTCACACTCTCTCTCTCTCTCTTTCTCTCTCCTTATGTCACTCTCCCAGGTCTTTCTTTCTTTCTTTACTTCTCTTCCATCTTCCCTTGTCATTTCGTCCTTCTTTCTTTCTTTTCCCATTCTCTCTTTCTGTGACTTTTCTATTATTCCTTCAGTTTTTTTCTCTTTTCTCACTTTTTATTTCTTTTCTTTTTTCTCTTTTCCATTTACTTTCTTGTGTGACTAAACTCTCTCTCTCCCTCCTGCTGTGTTTGATATGCTCTCTCACTCACACACAAGTCCTCTCTTATTGATACACATATTACTACACATTTACTTTATTATGTTTTCTGTCTGTTTTGTTTTCATCTTCCCATCTACATGTACCTCTCTCTCTCTCTCTCCCTCTCTCTCCCACACACACACACACACACACACACACACGCACACACACACACAGCTGTATGTAGTTTGGCAGTGTTAGGCAGAGACGCCTGCAGGCTGAGGTCATAACTCTGGGAAAACAGGTGGTAGACTGATGTGGGGGAGAGAGAGAGAGAGGAAGAGAGACATATACATAGACAGGAATGCACAACCAAACACATAAATACACACTGATACAGAAGTAGATACACACATGTGTTCCAGCGTGCTCTTTTGTTATTTAGCTTTATATTTTCTTTATTCATGCACAAATGATGAAGTGCGTCAGTTAGAGCTGAAGTCATTCTGGAGCATCACTGATATTAAGTCTGAAACCAGGCATAAAACAGAGCAGCAGAGGGATAGGGTGACGTGACATTTAACTGAATGTGATCTGATGTGAAACAAACTGAAGAGGAAGAGAATATATGACTGTCTAGAGTCTCTGTGAAGGTTTTAAAATGTGTTCTCTGTTCTGCTGTCTGCCCCTGATGATGTGTTTAAGTCACGCCAGTTATTTTACTGCCTCTCAGCTCGGTGCGGATGGTGACTCTGAAACGAGGGGAAAGGTTAAGGCAGAGAAATGTTTCTCTCTCTCTCCATTAAGCATGTTGCATTAAGTGAAATGGATCATAATCTGCATCACTTTGCCGTAAAACACACTAATGCCTTTTAATGCTCTGCATCGCCTCTCTTCTCTCCGTCACTAAACTCACTCCTATAAGCTGATAGAAATCCACTGCCCTCCATTTACCTCCAGTACCACAATGAGAGTTATAATAATGATGAACTTTCTGTGTAGAAAGAAAAACTATTTTACAACTAAATGGCCAAGAGTACATGGACTTCATCTTAAAGCTCCACATAGTATAAAGGTAGATCTCCCAACTTTTTTGATTATAGATCAGGTCTAGGTTCTATATTAATACTGTGAAAGTATCAAAGCCTCAGTCCACAGAGAAACGCACACAGCCTGTATTCAGAAACTGAGCCTTAAAACCAGCCGTCAGGACTTCTGGAACTTTGTTATGTCACAACAGAGCAGTCACTGCTCTCAGCCATGCCCCCGAGCCCTGCCAGCCTTGCAGGATTTGGTTTCTCTGAGTGTTTACCTGAAAACAGTCACACCAACCTGTTGTTGCAAGAGTTTAAAACCACAAATATATCTTCTTATGGATCAACACTTAAAACACTGGAGAAAGTGTAAACAGTACAAACAGTGTGGATGTCCACATAGGCCTACTTCTGGCCATGTTGCATAAAAGCTGTTGAAAACAGGTGGGAACATTTTACATATTTCTTAAATTGATTTTATTTATTTGTTGTGGAGCATACAGTGTGGTAGGTTTAGTCTATTTATTCAGGTTTTTGTTTATTCAATTGTTCTGCTTCAATTTTATTCAGTGATGTTGTACTAAACAAAACTAATGCTAAAGTCTGACCTTCAACTGGTCATCATCGTAAAAATAAACAACAAGAAAAAACAATAACACTTTCAGAAAATTATTCATTTCTGCTTTTGTTTATCTTAAAAAAAAAACTTTCTATATAGTTACCATTCAATTGATAATCGTTGGCTGCTGTGTTTCTCCTCAACATACATGTACCTGAGGGAATAAATTACAGGATTGTATGCTAATATGCATTGCTATAGTATGATAATGATGTTTAAGTGCAGGTTGCCCTCACTGTTTGTATTCAAAAGCTGTGTAATATGAATATTTATGGGGAGAAGAGGTTGTGATCAATGGGCATCTGTGTGCAGCCTCGTGTTCAAGAAGACAAGTCAATGAATATACTTTAACAACCTTGATATTTGCTTAATACAACAAGGGCCTGCGTCTCGGGTGGAATGATGGAAATGCAAAAAAGTTAATGAATACATTTTTATCATACTAACAGTTATATGAATGTAAAAATATTGTTCAAAAAGAAGCAAAATGCAAAGATATATGCCTTTTAGCATGCACATATATTTTGTTTCTGGAGCTTTCAACGGCATCTTACACTTTACATCAGCAGATTTAGTTTTGCCATGAGAAGAAGGTGAAAGGTCCTGAAAATGCTAGAAAGTGGACCTTGAGTTGACTATTAAAGATTATTTAACAGTGCACCTGTACAAAAATATAAACGTGACATAACACTGTAAACAAATGCATTTCATTCAGGTGATTAATTTCAGAATGTAAAATGTAATAAAAATTTAGAATAAAAGATGTAGAAACATATAAAAAGGTGAACATATGACAAAAAAATCATCAATCATAGATTTAAATTTGAAAATTTGAATATGATGTATATAAATATAAATAATTTAATGCTGGGTGGCCCTCTGGCAAATTTGTATTTCAATATCAAATGTGTCTTCCTATATGTACTGTATGTTAAAACTTATCAATTAAGTGTAATATTTAAAATTTCTCACATGTAACAAAGCAGGTCAAAGGCCTCAGGAATAAATTCAATTCTTGACATATTATTCATACACTATCCAGATGGATTTTCTCTGACAAAAATATTTTCACCTCATAAGAACATTTTTCCAAATGACACATTTCCCTGGGCCTCTTTCTTTCCCTTCCCTCCATTTTCCTCTGCTTAATTTCTCTTTTTTTTTTTTTTTTTTTTTTTTTTGTTGACGTTTTACGCGACAGTGGAGTCTGTCGTTCTTCACTCTGTTCATTACACGGAAAATTTAAAAAAATAACATACATATTCCACCACTGGAAAATGTTGCTTTACTTTTCCTCCCATGGTAGTCCAACCTCACTGAGCTCTCTCTCTCTCTCTCTGTGTGTGTGTGTGTGTGCGTGTGTGTGTTGATGTTGCTAAAGCAGGTGCTTTCTGTCAAGTGTTCAGTTTGCACAGAGGAGAGACTGTACAGTTTGGAGACTGTTCCAGACCAATGCAGACTCCACTTTAAATATCCAATATACAGGACATCACATCTAGAGAAATGAACTGCATTCACCACACAAAATAAAACTAAGTGGTTTCCTTGTAATTATGACTTTCGCTTGTCTCATAGTTACAAAATAAAAACAAGCCCAACTTTAATCTTTAATCTAATTGTCTTTGTCTTTACTTGAGCTTTGTTTAATTATACACATTTTGAAGCCGAAACTCGCCTGTTTATCTTAAAGGTCCCATAATTTACACTTTTCTGATGTTTTATTTGATGTGTTGATCCATAAGAAGATATATTTGTGGTTTTAGCTTTAGATCTCCCCTCTCAAACTTCTCTCTGCAGCTCCAGTAACAACAGGTTGATGAACCTATCAGAGAGGAGGGGGCTGTCAGCCTCTCTTCGGATTGGCTGGTGATCTAATAAAGATGTAGCAGATTTTGTGGTGGGTCCAGGTGGGCGGTGGCTTGGGGCGTGGCTGATAGCGGTTACTGCTTTGTTGTGACATCACAAAGTAATAGGAAGTCCTGACGGCTGGTTTTAGGTGTCTGAATACAGGCTGTGTGCATTTCTCTGTGGACTGAGGCTTTGATACTTTCACAGTATTAATATAGAAGATAACTATAGAACTTCTGTTTTATTGTTAGGCAACCTCTAGTGGCCGCAGTAACTATGATGGGAGCTATGAAGATGGTCAGGTGATGTAGTAGAACAAAGTCCATGTTACGAGGAAGTTGTGGTGGAAGAGGACGTGTTTATTATTATAACCATGACGACCAAGATCCAGTATGGCTGCTATTATAGAGGCGCAATATCAGTGGTTAGAGCAAATGACATTTAGTTTGAAATATTCCTCCTCAGCAGAGGAAGATTTCTGATGATTTTACACAAGAAATATTAGAATTTAATAGCAAGATTGACATGAAATTTTCTTCACACATTCCTGCTTCTCAGAGCTCCTCCTCACCTTTAATATTTTAATGACCTGTTCACCTTTATTTTAGTGCCACATTCAGGACAATCTTTACATTTAAATATTCTGATTCCTTCTCTAGAGTAATGAAATTGAGCTATATGGCGTCTTTGATGAGATTCCAAAGTGGACTTCCTGCTTCATGTTACATCTCGTCCTCTCCTCTCGCCTCCTGAATTTTTCTGTTTGCAGAAGTGTTTTTTCCAGACTGCGACAATAATCGAAAACGACAAATGGAAATTGCAGAAATCCATCTAATACAGGGTGAAATATTACAATTTACAGAGTTAGTAAATCGACAGTTTATTTTTTCTTCTCAGGCAGACACACACACGGACTTGTCCCAACTGTTTATAACTGCATGACAAGTCTGTGTGTGTGTGTGTGTGTGTGTGTGTGTGTGTGTGTTAGAGAGTGAGAGACAGAAAGTGTGAGAGCCAGAAATTCCCTTCTCTCGAGTCATCCTGTGTAATCAGTGCACTACACACAAACACACACATGTTAAATGAACACGAAATGAACGCACTGATCAACAACATTGCAGATGACAGTTACTCAGCACCTCCTCTTCTGTCTCTGGCTCGTTTTCTATTTTCTTTCTGCTTTATTGAAATGACATTTATATGTCTGCGCCAACCAAACAGAGACGAAACATAGCACATAGTGCACAATGGTGAAAAACATTTTAAATCACAAATAAATAAAATATACAGTTTAAATGCTTTGTACTTGAGATTCTTATGCATGCTGTAATTATAGATTGAACATCAATACCTTTTTTGGTCCCAACTAAAATCAAAAGTTGCATCAAATTCTTGGTCAGAATTGTGATTGAAATGTTTATTCACTAACTGGTTAAAAAGATTTAAGATTTAAACAATAACATTTTTTCTACCTTTAAACTCTTTGATGCATTAAGCACTTTGGCATAAAACATGTTTATATTTCCCAAACTAGTTCAAAAATGAAAAAAAAACAAACAAACGCTTGCAACACAAAAAACCCCACAAGTTTAAACTCTTGGTTAAACTTTCTGCGTGTGATAGAGTGAGCAACATGTTCTGCACAAATTCGTGCAAATTTATGGTTTTCTTCATTGCCAGTATTAGACAAGGACCCACCTAAGATGCTCTGCTGTACAGATGACTTCTGATTAAATACCTTTTGTATGTTTTATTTGCTTTAGTTTCTACAAATACATCACTGTTTTTTCCTAAATCCTCCATCAGTGTTAGGATTTTCCTTCAGCCACTGGTTTCATTTCATTTCATTCAAAATGTATGGACATACAGTAGCTCACAGGATATTGTGAAAAGAATCATGTGTACGGTCCTGCTGGTGGTCAGCATCCAACTGTCGGATTTTGAAGGGTCCTTGAATGCACCAACAAGGAAAGTTTTCAAAACAACTTTTTCTTGTTGTTGTATCCTGATAAAACAGTTGAGAGCTGTGCCTGTTTTGAAAAGTCTCCCTGTTGGTGCATTCAAGGACTCTCTGACATCTGACTTTTGAGAGTTGGCTGCTGAACAGCAACTTTTTTAAGTCAAGCAAAAAAAAAAAACAATACTCATCCTTTTTCACAGAAACCATGTGTCCTTTTTTTTCTGTCAAATGACAGATGTTAGAGTGTCCTTGAATGCAACTCTGACAAAAATCAGAACAAACCAAAACAAATGTGAACACTGACAAACTAATTTTAACTCAAGGTTCAGTAACTAGTCTGCTCTGCAGTTCTCAACAGCATTTCATGGCTACAGCAAAAAAAAAAAGAAGAACCAACGAATTTTATCTGTTGACAGTAAAATCAAAGCTTTTCACTGGTGCGTCCATGTTGTTACTGGCTGCAAGGTTACGTTCAGCTGCCCTCCGATCAGATGCCTCCAACCTGGGGGGCAGGGGGTAAGTGGGCGTGGCAGCAATTCGTGGCAAATATTGTAGCGACACCGGCAGCAGATCAGTTTCTGTGTAATTTATTTATATTTTTCTCCTCCGTCTGTCTCCCCGTCTTCCCTCCTCATTGAACTAAATTAAGGAAGAGAGAAGGAAGGCTCGTTAAAATATAAAAGCCCTGCATTAAAAATGTACGCCGCCCTCTCTCTCTCCCTCTCTGCTGCCATTTTACATTTGGGAATCCAGGCAGTGATGAAAGGCAGAGAACGGAAAGAAAAACAAGAGGCAAGTGATAAATAAGGGGGCAAACAGACGTGTGGACAGATAGACTGACGCTCAGTTTGAAACACACACACTCAATCACACACACACATACACACACACGCACAGACGCCTGATGACAAACTGGTCGACATTTTGTGATATTTGCATGGAGTGAAAGAATGTGGTGGGCAAAGACCTCTCTGTCAGCCAGCTGGATTAAAGGACAGACAGAGGGATTTGATTTTCAAAACATCTTTATTTACACTATGGTCATCATACATTACATCAAACACATCACACAATGAAACCGTACATTATATATTTGCATGTAGAATAGATCTGATTATGTCAGAACAGCACCAATGTTGGATAAGACCATTTGTATTTTTCTTTTCTTTACTTTTTGTCTGTTTTACAATAAAAATAAAGAAGCAACTGCCACTACTTTTGAATTTGACCTGTTATAATCTGGTTAAGAAATCAACATAGTTTTAGTTTTAATTAGTGTTGCACTAAAAATCCTGAAAGTATTTTCCAATTTCTAAAAAGATACTCTATTTTTTATACTTTAACTGTGACATATATTCCTCTGCTTCTAAGGCTGGTTAGAAAATCAAGGAACTGCCTAAGGGCTCTAGAGCCCCATGGGCCCCCAAATTCCCAGGCTCACTGTCTCTCAATAGGTTGTAGTAAAGTGATTAATATGTCAGGGAATTTGCACACATATCAACTTATTCAAGCTTGTTGCCCTGTTTTTTAACTGTGTTCAAACATGGTGGGAATTACTAAACAAAGTTTTGCAACATTAAATGACTTTAACTGACAAAAACCTGGGGCCAGGCAGTTTTATTCAGCTGATGTTGGGCTTAATGGCGGCTGTTTCCTCCTGCTGGGAAAGCGAACGAGTCGGCTGATTTTACACATCAGTCTGTTTACTGATGTTGGGGAGTACGACTGTATATGTGAAGAAAAAAAAGTTCTGTGTGTCTGTAGAGGAAGCTGAAAGTTTGCCTCATGTGATGTCACTTGAGTCCGCGTCAGTCAGGGCTGCCCGTTAGACACATTAGCCACGTCACGTAGCTAAATTTGTGGCCAAACAGTTTGCCTTGTGGGTAATGCAGGCACAAGGTTTTGACAGAGAAGAAGAATGTGTGGAATAATAAACAGAATATCTTTTTTTCGACTGTCCAACAATCTTGTAGAAGTAAAAAGATCGATCGTACTCTTTGAAGAATGTGCCAGAGCCAGAAAGGTAGCGTAGTTTATACAGTACAGGTGGTTGTAAGTCAATTCACAGAAATAATAACTGTTCAATCAACACATTTATTTGATCAATGTGACACACACTTGAGTTATGTTCTCCTAGCAACCGCCACAGCCTCTGTTTCTACTGAATGACATGGGCTAAATGGATACGTCACTTGCTGCTAATTGGTCAAAGCAAAATACCACCCCCAACAGAAAACAGCTAGCACGATGTCAGGCTGAATAATGAATTGAAATGAAATGGCAATTCAGTCTGATTATCACGCTATTAAAGACCCACCACACTGTGTCCCCAGCTTAGTGTGTTGAGAACTTTTACCACAGTATTTCTATAAGCAGCCACCACATGACTGTTTACAGTGTACAGATGTAAATCATGATTCATATCAAGCAGCTGTCCTGCTGATATGTTCAAAGTGAAACAAAGCTCAGGAAGAGGAGGGTGAGAGAGAGAGAGACTCCTCTGAACCGCAGGATGCAATAAGGAAGCTGGCATGACAAACACACACACACGCGCACGCACACACACACACACATAAAGCAAGTCCATCTCGTGCCAAAACAGTGAGTCCCTGCTGGAAGCTGCTTGGTGCTCTGGGAATTAGAAATCCCACAATTAAACATATGGGCATTAAGATAATTGTCAGTTGTTGTGCTTTCGTGTGTGTGTGTGTGTGTGTGTGTGTGTGTGTGTGTGTGTGTGTGTGTGTGTGTGTGTGTGTGTGGGGCAGACAGATGGATAGGATTCAGCCAAGCACACACAGACATGCACCCAACAGTATTCATTGAAAACACACGCTAAAAACAGGGAGACTCACAAGTAAAAATTAAAAAAAAAACTGTAAATATACATGTCAGACATGCAGATATGAACTTGGACTGAGACACACACAGATACACACAATCACACACACAACACACACACACACACACAAGCACATGGAGTCTGGATGAGCAGAGCACAGTCTGCCCACCTGAGCTGTACTGAACAGGACAAAATGGAGAAGAAAAAAAAACATCTCAAGGAATGGTGTATAGGGGTGTGTGTGTGTGAGAGAGAGAGAGAGAAAGAGAGAGAGAGAGAGAAAGAGAGAGAGAGAGAGAAAGAGAGCAAGAAGCAGATGGAGATCTTCAGTGGCTTAGAAAGGTAGACGATGCCCTCAACAGGCCAAAGATAAAACTACATCTGGAGGAGAAAGAAAGAAAGAAAGCATCACATCACACAGACTGTTTAACAACATTATATTTTTTTATTTTTATGATCTCAAGTCATCTCCTCTCAGTTTTTTTTCCAGAATATATTTAGTAATACTTGGTTTTTAATCATATAATACTGTGTTGGTTAAAAAGTGTCATAAACTATATCAACATCTGGAATAAAAGTATTAGCAATAAGACATTCACACAACACTTCAAATTTAAAACCAAGATACAGAAATATATAATTAACAATTTAAATACTTTGAGTAATCACAGATCAATGAATTAATTTATGAAATATGCCACCACCAAGGAAAGAACATGAGCCAGGTCAAGTTAATCATATATATACAGTATATAACACAGCATCACATCACAAAATCAATAAATGTATAATATGAGAAGAACATTTTAATATTTTAACAAATTACAAGTAAACAAACATGCTCAAATAATATTCATAAAATATAGTATTTCTCTGTTGTCACTAAAGATTTACTGAAAAAAGCCAAATTGAATGTTTCAATTGAAACTTTATGAAACTGAAACTTTACATGTGGGAGTCATTTGTAAAGATGTCCGTCCTCAGTGAGAACCAGTGGCCACAGACAGGCTGAAGCCAGTGAAATGACAAAACAGCCAAAAAGCTCTCATTGGAAAAAGAAACTAAAAATAAACAAAAACAAACAATAAGTCCAAAAGAGTTCAGAGAAATGAAACCTCAAACCAGCCTGAAGCCGTAAGCTCAGACCTGAAACAGGTTCAGACCACATCTGGACTGAAGTCACTGTTGTGTCTTACGGTGTCAGCTGCAGACAGAATCAGAGCAGCTGTTTGTTCACATGAACGTCTCTCTCACATCTTTGTGCCTCTTCCCTCTGTTTTCCAGGTGGGCTCTCACAGAGAAGACGGCGGCGGCGTGGGCGGTTTGCGCAGCGGACACTCGATGGCGGGTCAGGTGCCGGTGCCTCAGCTGCCCGTTCAGTCAGCCACCTCGCCAGACCTCAGCCAGCCAGACCCCTACCGTGGTGAGTCCCCGACGCGTCCGCACGCACGTCACTTACGCAGCGTTCATGCGCACGTCTCCGCTGTGTGGCAGAATCTTCATCCAGTGAGCAACAACCAGAGAAAGACACAAACACAGAGTCAGTGATGGACAAACTGCACTGGCATCTGTTGTTTTTGTTCATGGGTCTGTGTGTGTTTCCATGAAGACACAGGCATCCCACTGCTATCCCATCATGCACTTGTGCACAAACACAAAATATAGAGTTCTAACCCAAATGAATACTGTTGCACCATTGTTGTTAATAATAATACAATTAAAGATGGAGTTATTATAGATGAAGAAGAAGGAACGAAGGAGGATAAAAGGGGACATAGAAAAGAAAAAGAGGATGAATAGGACAGAAAAGAGTAAAACAGGACAGAGGACAACACTGAGATCACAGAGGAGAAAGTGTTCAAGGTTAAGGAAAGACGAAGAGGAAGCACAAATGGAGAGGAAAATGAACAGGAGAAAAAAGGAAAAGTTAAATTTCCAGGGATGGAAGAAAAGTAAGAGGAAGAAGTCACCAAATTAAAAAACTAAGAAAATGAAAACTAGAGAAGATAAAGATAATGAAAGTGATTAGGAAAGATGTACTGTAAAGATGGAGGGAAGAAGGAGAAAATGATCTCAAGAATGCTTAATAGGAAGAGAATAAAAATTAGAAAAAGAAAAAGAAGAGCAGATGGAAAAAATATGAGAACAAAAAGTATAAAAAAAAGGGAAGAGAAAGAAAATTTCGAATAATAAGAAAAATAATAAGAAGTCAAAAAGAAAAGGGTGTGTTGGAAAGGCAGAAATGAAGAAGGTGAGGAAGAAAAAGACAATGTAAAAGAAAGAAATAAAGTAAGTAAGTTACAGATGAGACAAAATGAAGAAGATAGAGAAAGAGGGAAGGGAAAAAGAAGAGAAATAAAATGGTAGTAAGGGAAACAAAAATATATATTTAAAAAAAAAAAAAAAAAAAAAACAGGTGAAGCTGAGGAAACTATCCCAGAATGAGGATCAGAAAGTGAAGATAGGTGAAGAGTCAGATCTCAGCTGGCGAGCCTGGACTTGGGCGCCCGAGCGGCAGAAAAACAGAATAAATATACAGTATGTGTGAGATGGATATGGAGGAGCAAAAGTGTATATGAGTGCGCTGTGGAGCAAATTAGCCCTGAGCTCGTTTTTAAAGGCTGAAAATGAGTCTGCTGGCAGCAAAGTTGAGCCAGCAGCGACCACAGCCAAGTGTGTAATGAGGTGAGAGAGAAAGAAAGAAACACACACACACACACACACACACACACACACACACACACACTCAGCCAGGAGAAGTTGTTCCTTACTCCTGCATCCGTCCATAACTCACACTCTCACACTCATGCTTTTCAGGGTGTGTGGGGGCTGTAAATAAAGGATATTAAAATGTTTTTGGCAGCACAGGCTAATGCACTGGCAGAGCCGCGGCTTCGAAGCTCTCTCCATTTTAAAACAATTATGAACAGTAAACATTTGTATCGTTTTGATAGTATAATATGTTTAGATTTATATTACATTTTACATTTACATCATTCGCTCTCTCTCGCTCAAACAGACTTTATCTCTATAGAAGAAGATGACTGATTTTAATAGTCTATACACTGATAAATAAATGTATGTTTATATATTATTTTACATACATAATGTAAATGGCTGGTTTACACAAATTGTACAAAGCACTAATCGTACTGAATATGAATCATGAGGTGAGGAATAATCCGCGATGAATGTAATTCCCTGGATCCTGGACCGCTGATTTGTTAGAGTGCATCTTCCAGAAGAGGGAAAACTTCCAGAAGGTTTCATACTGTAATGTTTTCTCCGGTCTGCAGTTGCAGTTTAAAGCCCCTGAAAATGTGGCTCCAAATGTTTTACTCCTCCAAAACATTAAATATTCATGACGAAGCAATAACACATCTACAGGCGTCATTTATTGAGTCGAACAATTAAAAACTCATCAAGACTGCGGGTGTGTGCTTTGTTCAGGTTTGACAGACAGGCTCTGATTCACAAGTTGCTCAATCCTGATTGGTGGACAGAAGTTTGTCACTTTTTTCCAACTGAGCCCCGCCCACTTCAAACCGGTAAACTGTTCGCTCTTAGTTAATGATCGGAATTTGATTCAGTTTTTAACAGATAGTTTATCATAACAATATACAGCATTTACAGAGACCAGGGCTAAAGATGAAGAACACTGAAATACTAAAGAGTGCAAAAAAAAAAAAGAACATAATGATAATAATGACAGCAACAACATTAATATTAGAAAGAATAATAATAATTAGCTAAACAAGCTAAACAATTAGATTAGATCTGATTGAGAAAATGTTTGAGAGCCTTAAATGGTTTGCTCCTACATTTCCTATGTGCAATGCATTGTGGGACAGTAGTTGATTGAGAGCCAATTCAGTCTGCATACTGACGTCTTTGGATTTAATTCTTTTGATTGCTTTTCCAGTGTGATATTTCTGACTGAAAACATGCTTCCAGTTGTATGTAGTCAGGCACTGGGACACAGTTATGGAGAAAACCAGGAAGTTCAGAACCTGCGGGAGGAAAGTGAGACACGTCTTGAGCAGAACTGAAGCTGCATTAACGCAAACTGAGGCGTATCCCCGTATACAGTGTTCAGTCTCCTCCGGTGTCACTTTGCGTCTGCCTGCTTCCACTCAGACATTCAGAGGCACAAAGTGACTTTTCACAGTTTCAGGTCTATTTAAATGCAGCTATTTATGCACAAACACACAGCGATTGTATGGAAGGAGACACACACACACACACACACACACAAATACACACAAACCAAACACAGGCCGTCACTCAAAGCTGCACACAAAATGCCTCCAGTCAGGCAAACGGAGATCCAAAATGGCCGACAGATGTGAGTGTGTGTGTGTGTGTGTGTGCGTGAGTGCACGTGTGTGTGTGTGTGTGTGTGTGTGTTTTGTGTTGACTGAGATGTTGGCAGCGCCCCAATGTCGGATCCATACAGACGTCAAATAAAGACTGCACTGTTCAGGGGGGAGAGGCAGACACAGGCTTTACGTTTGCACCACAACTCTCCCGTGCCGCCATCTTGGAGGTCGACTTGAGAATCAGCTGTGTTGACTTTGTCGGCAGAATAGGAAACTACATATTCTTTCTCTCTTTGGAGCGTTCACATGTTATTTCGGGATCAGTGGTTTGTTTGGTTTTTATTTCTAACAAGTGGAAGCGGATAGAACAAGTGAAGAGCTGAATCAGCTGTTTGGGTGTTATTAATGGATTTTATTCAGATGTAACTGACAGCGATGTTGCAGACACCAGTTTGCTGACATGTCAGCGTCAGTGGGAGATTCACAGTATCTGTTACTTTGAGTTTCAGCTACTTTTTCCCAAACAGCTGCTCATATTCACTGTTTGGAAGTGAGACTAGGACACGAACGCAGCATAATGTCCACATGTCATTTGACCAATTAAATAAGGCAGATTTTCTTCCTTTATTTCTGCACCTGCTCCTTTTAAATCAAGCCAGGAGTTTGAATGCATCACGTTTCACTGTCACATCACTTTGTACGTTTATTCTTGGGAGTGGAGCCTCAGTTTTTCTCAGAGCTGCAACTCATTTATGGTTTCCCTCCGCTACCATGCGGTAAAGGTTTGGTTAAGGCTGTTTGGTCAAGGTAAGGGAAACACTGTGGTAGTTGTTCGGGATGTGATCTGTAGTCAGAGTCAAACTCTTTGTTCCTCCATCTGTTCGCCACCAGTTTCTCCATAAAATGTTTCATTCTTACAACATCATGCAACTTAAAAAACCTAAAAATAACTTGTTTTGAAGTGCTTCAACAAATGGCCGTCGCTGTCAGCGAATTTTTGTGAATTCTTTCCTTAAGTTGGAACATTTAACACACACAGCATGATCACGCTACATGTGCCTTTACCACTGAGAAAGATCAGTCAGGGCAGAGAATCTCAAGCCAAATTCAGTCTTTTAAATGACGATATTTGCCTTAAAGGGCTTTAAAATCTGTACAGCATGTGACACACCCCCGACCTTATGGCTAATGGTTAAGAGCTTAGGTCTAACGCTGGTAAAGTAGTAGGTCATACGACGTGCGGCTCGACCGTGTTGGAAGGTAAAAGTGTTTGCAGTTGTTTTGATTGTGCATACTTAAAGCCTGAGTGAACGCCGGCCATAGAGAGGGGAAGATACGATGGGGTTTGAATAGAGGGATAACAACGCACATTCTCTCATTCATAGTGTTGCACCGTTGTGAAGTGACAGAATGAAGAGAGAGGTTCAGACCATTGCTCCTCTCTCACCTCTGCACAGTGGGTCGGGGGGGTGTACTGATGCTTTAGACGCTCACTTTGGATGTGAAGTGAAAATCTTGAAAACTGAAAACTTTAATGAAGAAAAAGGGAAGAAAATAACAGTTAATGACTATTTAAAAAATAAATTAAATTAATTAAGTAAAATTACACATGTCTTAGTGTTAGTTTCAAATTATATGATTCCTAGGCTGCAACTGGCACATGAAGGGATGAAGGGAAGCTACATAAAAACATTTGTAAAAACCACTCACTTGCTTTCACATCTCTCTCACCGTCTTCATTCGGCCTCTGCAGCTGGCTCAGGTGTCATCACATGACCCACGTGATGATAACAAATGGTCAATTATTGTACTTATTTGCATACACCTTTTAACCCCCCC